>NC_058130.1:199242825-199274665 GCF_016433145.1 Gracilinanus agilis
GTTTTGATGACTGCTGCTTTATAGTATAGTTTAATATCTGGTACTGCTAGGCCCCCTTCCTTCACATTTTTTTTTTCATTATTTCCCTTGAAATTATTGATCTTTTGTTATTCCAAATGAAATTTGTTATAGTTTTTTCTAATTCAGTAAAGAAGTTTTTTGGTAGCTAGATAGGTATGGCGCTAAATAGGTAAATTAATTTGGGTAGAATTGTCATTTTTATTATGTTAGCTCATCCTACCCATGAGCAATCAATGGCTTTCCAATTGTTTAAATCCAGTTTTATTTGTTTGGAAAGTGTTTTGTAGTTGTTTTCATATAATTGCTGTGTTTGTTTTGGTAGATAGATTCCTAAGTATTTTATATTGTCTAGGGTGATTTTAAATGGTGTTTCTCTTTCTACTTCTTGCTGCTCTAGTGTGTTGGAAATGTATAGAAATGCTGATGATTTATGTGCATTTATTTTGTATCCTGCAACTTTGCTAAAGTTGTTGATTATTTCTACAAGCTTCTTAGTTGATTCTCTAGGATTTTTTAAGTAGACCATCATATCATCTGCAAAGAGTGATAGCTTAGTCTCCTCCTTGCCTATTTTGATACCTTCAATTTCTTTTTCTTCTCTAATTGCAACTGCTAGTGTTTCCAGTACAATGTTAAATAATAGAGGTGATAATGGGCATCCTTGTTTTACTCCTGATCTTATTGGGAAGGCTTCTAATTTATCCCCATTGCATATGATGCTTGTTGATGGTTTTAGGTATATACTGTTTATTATTTTTAGGAAAGGTCCTTCTATTCCTATACTTTTCAGTGTTTTCAATAGGAATGGATGCTGTATTTTGTCAAAGGCTTTTTCAGCATCTATTGAGATAATCATGTGATTTTTGTTTGTTAGACTGTTGATATGGTCAATTATGTGGATGGTTTTCCTAATGTTCAACCAGCCTTGCATTCCTGGTATAAATCCCACCTAATCATGGTGGATGATCTTCTTAATTACTTGCTGGAGTCTCTTTGCTAGTATTCTATTTAAGATTTTTGCCCGTGCCTGCGCTCTGAGTCTGCGTTCTGCTCCCGCGCTCAGAGTTTGTGTGTTTTCTTTAGCTTTTTGGGGTCCTAAATCTTGCTGCTCTCAGGAACAGGCCCCGGAGCTGCTAATGACTGAATGGGTGCCCCAAACTTGCTTTATTTCTTTTTAGCTGGCTTCGGTGCTATAGGTGTTGTGTGTGGAGGGGGTGGGGGTGGGGTGGTTGCTCAGCCCGCGATTTAGTGAGAGCTGTTTCACCCCTTTATAGCATGGAAATGTCTCAATTCCACATACCTTCCACGCTGTGCCCTGTTGTGGGGTTCCTCCATTCGTCTGGGCTTGTTTTTATGTCCTCTTTGAGGAGTTTTGTGTGTTTTGGTCAGGAGAGGTTAGGAGCTGCTTCTTACTCTGTCGCCATCTTAACCCGGAAAAAACTTAGTACTTAGTTTTAATAAATTCTTGTTGATTGACTGCTCATCCAATCCCATATTTTGCTTTCTTGCTAGCTTTGTCAGATAGGATACATTGCTATCAAGACCAGTTTTCTGGTTTTGATTCCGATATGATCCAGTTTGCTTCAGAAAAGGGAAAAACTCATTTCATTGCCACTGATTTACATGTCTCTAAGTTTAGATAGCTATTTTACCAGTATACACTCTTAGTTTCAATGGAACTGGGAAAGAAACTCTGTATATAGTGGCCTCACACTATTGGAAGAAGGATCCAAATGCATAAGTAACTGACACTGGATCATTGGTGTTCTATTCATATACATGAATCTACTTAGATGGTTAACTTTTTAATATTGTTGAAATACTAATTATTCAAAGTTGGAAGAGGTGGAAATTCTTCCCCTTTGTCACAGCAAAAACTTTCAGAAAGGGTCTCTTTTTCTTTATTTGCTATAAAACTTTCCACAAAAAAATCAGACTGACAGAAACAGGCAGTGTGAGGTGGTGTAACAAAATTTAGGTGTGCTTCCAGAGGACCTGAGAGCAAATCCTGACTCCATTTACTACCTGTGTGACTGTGGTCAAGTAATTTAAGAACTTTTAGGCCTTTCCTCATCTGAAAAGATCAATAAAGATTTCATGGACTCTATAAATTCATATAGGAAAAGATAATCATAGACTTATTTTCACTAACCTTTGATTTCCTTTGTAGATCTATGCATTTTATTTTAAGCTCTTAAAATATTATTCAGAGAAGGAGTCCATGGCTTTAACAGATTGCCAAAAGAGTCCTTGAAAAAAGGAAAAGGTTAAGAATTTCTGGATTTAAATGACCTTTAAGGCAGAGAGGTGTCAAACATGTGGGCCAGCAGTACTCCTGAATTCTGTCTGAACCAGATGAAAATGTAATTGGGAAATATTTAACAAAACAAATAAAAATGCCATGAAACATATTAGATTTTAAAGCTAAGTCAATATACTGACCTTATGGGCCTTACGTATAGCTTAATGGCCCCCATTTCTATTCAAATTTGAGACTGCTTCTCTAAGGTTCTTTCCAGTTCTAAATCTCCTGAAAGATGGATTTATTTTTAATCTTCCCTGCCCCCTTTCCTCAACTAAACTCACAAATTGTGTGAGCTGCTTGGGTGGTATTTTGTCCTGTGGCTCAAACCTTTCCCATGTTTGGAAGAATGAAAATTAACTTCTATGTTGCCAAGTTAGCCATTTTCAAAGAAGTGTTAACTGACTTGAATGTTTCTTCATAGTACTCTGCATTTTTGTCCCAGGTTTATCTTGGGGTGGAAAACCATGTTTTGCTTTCTTATTCTTTCAAAAGGCTGCATGCTACATTCGGGTGATTTATTATTTTTCTGGGACTGGAAGAATGGGGGAACTTGGGGCTGCCTGCAGAATGTGGTTGCCATTTCCAATAGTCACAGTAATAGATGTTAGTTGGGAGTTAAAATTGCTAAGAGGGTTGTAGACTATATTCATGGGAATATAGAATCCAGATCAATGGAAGGAATAGTTCTGCTCTGGCCAGATCACATCTGGAGTAGCATTGTGTTTGGTGGTAGGAACCACATTTGATGTTATTGGCAAGCCAGAGTGCCTCTAAAGGAGTGTAACAAGGATGGTGAAGGTTTTGGATACCGTGCCATATGAGGAACAGATAAAACAGCTGGAGATGTTTAGTGTGAATAAGAGAAAATAAAGGAGTGATAGGATGAGTGTTTGCAAGAAGAAAAAAGGAGAACACTTGTTTTTAATATATGTTTCTCTAATGAAATTAAATCCTGTTCTGCTGCCTTGGTAGAACTAGGAGCAATGGGCAATGGGGAAAGAACTTGCTATCACAGCTGTCAAACAACAGTGAACCATGTGAAGAAATACTAAGTTTTTCATCATTGAATATATTCAGGCAGAGATTGTATTGGGGTGTTGTGGAAGAAATTCTTTTATTAGGTGGTAGATTGGACATAGAGTACTGTCAGTCTCTGAGGTGCTGACTCAGTGACCTTAGTGATTAAATTCATATATCTAAGCTGGCTTTCATCTATTCTAACCCTCTTCATTTACAGAGGACACTAAAGGTCAAGAAGGTTCAATCTAGGAGTGTGCCAGTAAATGTCTAACAAGATCTATAGAAAAATATATAAGCATGCACACTTTTAAGTTTAATCAGCATTATTATTTTCTTCATTACTTTCTTAATTCTAGATAGTCATCAAAGCAACAAATTAAGTCCTGATTTCTGTGGCATAAATGCTTACACTGAAAATCTGACAGTTCTATACAGCTGGTTCCTGTATATTCTTGCTCTGGACATACTTAGCCAAGGCTACTCAGATAGGGTCAGAGGCTGGAGTTGAGCCCAGGTCCTTGACTTCAGAACCACTACTCCTTTTGCTGTACTATGTTGCCTTTGTTGTTCCGTTGTTTTTCAGTCATTTTTGACTCTTTGTCAAACCCATTTAGCATTTTCTTGGCAAAGATACTGAAGTTTTTTTGTCATTTCCTTCTCCAGCTCATTTTACAGATGAGAAAACTGAGGCAAACACAGTCAAGTGACTTGCCCAGGATCCCACAGTTAGTAAGTGCCTGAGGCCAGATTTGAACTTTGGAAGATGAGTCCTGATTCCAGGGTAGGCTCTATCCACTGTGCTACCTAGCTGCCCCCCTCTGCTGCCTGTGTTTAGATATATTCATAACATACATTTAACATGTACTTTGTTCTAACCCCTGTATGGGGTCATGGATACAAAGATGGCTACAACACAAGCTTCTGCTCTTGCAGAAGCTTATGATCCCCTGAAGATGAAGGAGAAGGAGAGCCAGTATACGAATAACTAATATAAGAGAAAATGAGATGAGGGCAGTGAAGATCTCTTGCTGAAGTGATGGGAGATTTAAAAAAATTTTTTTCAGAAAAGAGGGGATTTTTGAGTTGGACCATGAAGGAAGAAAGCATCTCCAACAGATGGAAATTAGGGGCAGGGGGAGTACATTTAAGCACCGAGAGAGACGTGAGCAAAGACACGAGACTGGAAGAATGCAAGAAGAGAGCAATTAATCCAGAGTAGTTGCATTTGACTGGGATGGGTAATAATTCATGAGCAGAAAGATTGGATTTCTTCTCTAGGGTCAGTGTATGGTTAGATAATTGTCTTTCTAACTCGGAGGCTAGCTCTTTATCCTTTACTCCAAGCTACCTGGCACATAGTAGGTGCTTAATAAATTATCATTGAGACTAATATGGAAAATGTTTTACATGATTGCATATATAAAATTTATTTCAGATTGCTTACCAACTCAAAATTTAAAAAAAAGTGAATGTTAAAAATTATTTTTACATGTAATTGGGGAAAAATCAAATATTATTAAAAAATAAATGCTCATTGAATTGAATACCAGATACTTAATGTTCCTTGAATTGAATAAAATATATTGAATTAACTTCAGCTGCGGCTCATCGGGAAGAAAACTTCCTGAAAGGGCAGCTACATGTCTTTTTTTAATGTTGTTTTGGGGCACTCTCTGAATAAAGGAAAGGCTGACTAGTTTGTTATTTGCCTTTTAGGACAGTGGAGGTAGAAGCTGAAGGCAGATCTGGCATCAAAGTGGGAAGCAAGATTTTTAAACCAACAGTGGATTATGCTGACAACCTCTTCTAATCATGTGTCAAGGCAATGATTCATTGACCTATTTGAACCCCAGGTCAGCTGTCAGTCAGTCAACAAGCCGAGTATTAAGTGCTTACTATATTCCCGGCACTGTGTTAAGTGGTGGTTGTACAAGCAAAGGCCAAAACAGTCCCTGTCATCAAGGTGCTCACATTCTAATGATGCAGACATGCAAATAACTAGGTATAGAACTATGTGCTTTTGTAAATAGAGGGTAATTTTAGAGGGAAGAGGGATGTGTCATGGAGAGACGGGAAAAGCCTCCTGCAAAAGGTGAGATTCGAGCGAAATTGTGACTAATGCCTGGGAGAACACTCCAGTCATGGAGAATAGCTAGTGCAAAATCAAGGAGATGGCATATTCAATGATATATGTGAGGAACAGCAAATAGACTAATGTTGCAGGCTTGGAGAGAATATGGAGGGGATTAAAGCATGAGGAAACTGGAAAGGTAAGAAGGAGTCATGTTGGGAAGGACTTTCAAGGCCAAATAGAGGATCCTACCCTAATGGTTTCCTGAAAGTAAGGGGCCATCCCGGTCATGGGAAGCAATGATATTAGCCCTTAATCAGAAGGAAGCCTTGAGATAGAGAAAATCACAGTGACATCTGAAGAGTAAAGAAATCAGTGACCCACACAGCTTGTTTTAGTGGCTCAATTCAAGGGTGACATCAAGTCTAGCACATAGAGAAGAAAATAGGAAGTCCTGCAAAAACCTCCAAACCACAATTTTCTCGGAGGCTACATGAGCATGTGGACTGGAGAATGCCAAAATGAACTGGAACAGACTCCAACAATGACTGGGCACAGCTTTTACCCGAATTGTTTTGCAATCAGCTGTTCTTATGGAAATAGTCAGAAAGTGGCCACCCCACTTCAGGTTTTCAAAGCACCAGGGAGATCCTAGGGACTTTACTCTCTTTTTTTCCTCTATTCCTGTCAATTAGAGTTTTCTCTTTGCCTTCTCCATTTGATTTCAGAATTCACCTGATAGAAATATCCATTTCTCCAGTATTCTTTCCCTCAGAGCCAAATAAAAAAGTCTTATTCAATTACAGTAGAATTCTTCTCTGATTTTATTGTCCAAGGATGGGGCCAATACTTGGATATAAGTTTTTGAGAGAGAGAGAGAAAAAGACAGACACAGAGAGATACAGAGATAGAGAGCCAGATAGAGCCAGAGAGAGACAGAGACAGTCAAAGAGACAGAGACACAGACATTGAGAACTATAGAGAATGACTCATAGAGAGCAACAGATAGAGATAGAGAAAAAGGTAGGAGAGAGAGAGAATTGCAGCAAATCTAGGGGATAAGAGCAGATCCACATAATAATGATGAGTGAGCTAGATTTTTGGCACAGTTTTCTTAGATTAAAAAAATTATCTATATTGCTTTTTCCCCTTATTTATAAACCATATTGTGATTAGACTGGCTACGAAATAAAATGTTAAAGTAGATAAAGTTCGATTTTAGCACAATGCAGGAACTTTTACAATAAGAATATTTACCACAAGAGATATTCCTTCAGACACATGAGATGTATATTCCCCCGTGCTCTCTGCTCCACCTCAGTTCCTGGGGAGGTTCCTAGTTCAGTTTGGTTCCCATAAAGTACAGTCACAAGTTTCAAGACCAAAGCTTCTCTCATTCTGAGTCCTGAGCACTGTGGCTTCTTAGGGTTTCCATGCTCGATTGTGAGATTGTACTGCCCCAGGACAGTCCTTGTTCAAAGTCACCATAGTTCAATCTCTTGGGCTCATAGAGTTCTTTGGGGTTCACCTCTGGCATCTGAAACCGAGCAGAAACAAACATCACTAAATCCATTTCTTAGCACTCAGCTGAAAGAGAGAATATGGAGAAAGATTTTCCTTCCATTTTACAAGCTTAATTCATGGTGTCTTGGTGCAGTAGATAAGAGTTGGTGCACAGAGCCTGAAAAATCTGGGTTCAAACTGTGCCTTTGATATGACAAGTCCCAAGTTTTCAGTGCCTTTAGGACATTGTCTAAATTACAGAGAAGTTGTAAATCTTTATTGATAGAGGAAGTTTCCTTAACGGGTTCTCTGTAGCAGGGAAAAGACAGTTCTCTATGGGCAACTAGGTGGTACAGTGAATAGAACAGCAGGTTTGGATACAGAAGGTTTTAGGTTCAAATTTGACCCCAGATACTTCTTAGCTGTGTGACTAGGGTGGGCAAGTCACTTAACCCCATTACCTAGGCCTTGCACTGAACTGTTACTAAGACATAAAATATGGGTTAAAACAAAACAAAACAAATGGTTCCCTTTCCCCTTCCCCCAAACCATCAAAGAGACAGAACTAGAAGGAACCTTTCATTTCCTTTCACCATTGAGAAAACTGGTGATCAGGGAAGTTAAATGACTTGTCCAAGGTTACATAGGTAGAAAACTTTAAAGGAGGGATTAGAATCTAGGTTCTCCAACTCCAGAACTCCATCATCCAATGGCTGACTGCTATAGGATAGCTTTCTCAGCCAAAGCAACTTAAAACAACTCTTCAGAAATGTGGAGGTGTCATGATCTGCAGAGGAGGAAGGAATGACCACCTGGATAAAATCATGAATCTTTGAAGTACTGAAACAGTAATTTTGCACTTGACCAAGTTGGTGTTTCTCTCATCTCACTGTTGTGAGTTCTTTCTTGAATAATGTAGATTATAATCCAGGTAATAGCCTTTTTAAATCATCATGACATTATAGAAAATAAGAATGGGAAGGGGCCTTGTTATCATTTAGTCCAGCTGGCTTATTTTTTCTTTTTTTCTTTCTCTCTCTCTTTTTTCATTTAACAGTTGAGGAAACTGAGGCGGAAGTTAAGTGACTTGCAGAGGTTCATAAAATTAGTGTCTTAAGAGCAGATTTCAGTTCAAGTCTAGGTTCAGCCTCTGTCCACTCTACCATCACTTACTTCATGAGATTCAAGATCTGAAGGATTAATGTTAGAATGTACTAATGTTGAGTTTTTGCTTTATACTCTGTATACTAATATCAGAAAATTCATCTCCAAGAAGGGAGAGAAACTAAGCTGAATTAAAAAAAAAAGGTCTCTATACCAGAATGCATAACTTTATGGATTTCTCTCTTTTATTTTTTAAAAAAGCCTTTACCTTCTGTCTTAGAGTCAATGTTAAGTATTAGTTCCAAGGCAGAGGAGTGGTAAAGGCTAGACAATTGGGTTTAATTGACTTGCTCAGGATCACACAGCTAGCATCAGATTTAAAACCAGATCCTTCCATCTTCAGGCCAACCTCTCTATCCCCTGAGCCACCTAGCTGCCCCAACTTTATGAATTTCATTTGCTGTTGAGGGCAATATCATACCTCCAATCTCATATTTACAACCTTTGTCATCTTTAACTCTTCCCTCTCTCTCACCTTCCACATCTAATCAGTTGCCAAATTGTGCCAATTTTATCCCCATAATCTTTCTCACATCTGCCCTTTTTTCTTTGCTTAGGTGGCCACCATCCTTATCCACTATCACCTGCATTACTGTGTTACTCTTCATTGATTTGCTTGTCTCAAATCCCTCCATTGTACAATTCATTTAAAAAAATTAGTTTAATTTTTTGATAATCATTTTCTATTGTTTTGCTATCCATGTCCTCTCCCTTCTCTCTTTTATCCCCCCTCCCTGAGATGGCAGGTACTACGATATCCTTATGCTATCATGCAATATATATTTCTTTTTCTCTCTTTTTTAAACTCTTACTCTCATGTTTTGAATGATAATAGATGTATAACCCAGATCAAATTGCTTACTATCTCCAAGAGGGGAGGAAAAGGAGGGAGAGAGACAATTTGGATGTTATAATTTCTGAAAACCTAGGTTGAAAATTGCTATTACATGTAACTGGGAAAATAAAATATCTTTGAACAAAACAAAAACCCTTGCTTTCCATCTTAGAAACAACACTAAGTATTAGCTCTAAGCAAAAGGAGTGGTAAGGGCTAGGCAACGGAGGTTAAGTGACTTCCCAAGGTCACATAGCTAGAAGTGTGTGAGGCCAGATTTGAACCTGGGACCTCCCATCTCCAGGTCTGGCTCTCTATCCACTGAACCACCTATCTGCCCTGGAATACATTTTTCCATATTCGTCATGTTGTGGAAGAAAACACATATCATTTATATAAGAAAAAATCCATGAAGGAGATAAAGTGAAAAATGGTATGCTTCAATTTCCATTTAGATTCCATCAGTCCTTCTATGGCAGTGGATAACTTTTTTTCAGCCCGAATCTGATCTATTCTCCGTCTAGCTGCCAAAGTAATTTTCCTAAAGCGTAAGTCTGACCATGTCACTACCCTTCTCAGTAAACTCCAGTGACTCCTTATTATTTCTAGGATCAATCAGTCAAAAAGCATTTACTAATCCCTTACTAGGTGCCAGGAACAATGCTAAATGCTGGGTATACAAATACAAATCCCTCTATTTGGCATTTAAAGTTCTTCCCAAATGAGCTCCAACTTACTCTTCTGGCCTTATTATATGCTGCTCCCCTTTAGGCATTCTACAGTCCAGCCAAACTGGCTTTCTTGCTGTTCCCCACACATGATATGCCAGCTCACATCTGGACCACAGGAAAATCCAGAACAGCTGTTTTGTATTCTCATGAATAGGTAGAGGAGGATTCCTTGAATTCCATTAATACAAGATATCTGGCTCCATCCTCATAGAGTTTCTTGGAGGTCCTCCATTCTTTTTTTTTTTTTTTAAATCTTTACCTTCTGTTTTAGTATTGATGCTAAATATTGGTTCTAGAGCAGAAGAGTGTTAAGGACTGGGTAAATGGAGTTAAATTACTTGCCTAGGGTCACATCTAGGAAGTACCTGAGGCCAGATTTGAACTCAAGTTTCCTAGACTCCAGGCCTGGCTTTCTATCCACTGGGGTGGGCCCTCCTTCTTTATCACCATCTACAATGTGCCAACTTTAGGGTTTCAGTTGGAATGACTGGGGAAAAATATATTACAAATGTTGTTCTTCTACTATCTTTGATATCCCCATATATATAGTTCTAGCCATTCATTAGGAATCACCACTAGAACTCATTTCAGAACATTGGTTGACTCCTAAGGGGATATATGGGATATCCCAAATGTCTTAGTGTAGTTTCAAGTTATTAGAGATGAAAATATCACTAAGGTTTTTGGGACACCCTGTATTGTTCTCCTGTGTCTCAGCAATTTTATGTGGAATCCTGGGATTTGTTAGTTTTATGGTCAGGGATGAGGCTGCTATTTTAAAAGCCAATCTTAACTTCATATACCTTGAGATTGATTACTGCTGAGACCAGTTATGATCCAGTGAGTCCAAGATATGATGAAACAAGCCTTATCACATCCAAACATAGGTCCTGGGTGACTCCAGCTTCAATTTTCCTGTTTTTTTTCTTTGCATGTGATTTTTTTTGACAGTTTCCCTAGTCTATGAGACATGGTGGGGACTCTGAAAATGGAGGAAAGGTTGTAATTTAGGGGGTTTCAATCTAAAAGAGGCAGCAAGATATAGTGGGTAGTAAAAACATGGGAGAGGTATTAGAGTACAATTCAATAAAAAGACAGGACTCGGGACTGGACCTTTGATTCTTTTAGTAACAGGAATTCTTAGTAATAGGAACAACTCTCTACCATTGTTGGTTGGCACTCCTATAATATATTGTCTGAAATAGTTGCCTAGAACCCTAAGAGGTTCTAAGACTCTAAGAGGTAGGACTTGAGCTCAGATTTCCTTTGTTCTGATCCCAGTTCTTTAATGACTATGTAATGGTGCTTCTTAGAATACAAAATGTTGTTGTGCATTTGTTTAAGTAGTGTCTGACTGTTCATGAACCCATTTTGGGGTTTCCTTGGCAAAGATTCTAAGCTGGTTTGCCATTTCCTTTTCCAGGTCATTTTTACAGATGAGGAACTGAGGAAAAGGGGATTAAATAACTTGCTGGGGGTCATACAGTTAGCAAGTGTCTGAGACTAGGTTTGAACTCATGAAAATGAGTCTTCCTGATTCTAAGCCCCATAGTCTGTCCACTGTGCCATGTAAGTGTCTGAGAATACAATATAATCTACCCCAATTTAAATCCTAATGAACAACTACTTGATACACATGAAAATATTTGTCAGAAATAATTTTCGAGTGGGAGGCAGCTTGGCTTAACAAATGGAGGGTAGCCTTCAGGTTCCTAGATTCAAGTGAGCCTGTGATACATATCTTTTTGTGACCCTAGAAAAGTCACAACATCTTCGAATTCCAGGAGACTCTCTCAAACAGTAAATGGCAACAAGCACTAGTTTGAATTGATAGAAGAAATTTCTTTATTGAGACATCTTTGGAGACATCTAGATGGTTCAGTGGACAGAGTGCTGGGCTTGGAATCAGTAAGACCTGAATCCAAATCCATTCTCAGACATTTACTAGCTTTGAGATCCTGGGCAAATCACTCAACCTCTCTTTGCCCGTTTCCTCAGTTGTAGAATGGGGATGATAGCACCTACTTTGCAGGGTTGTTGTGAATCTCAGATGAGACAATATTTGTAAAGTGCTTAGCACAGTGCCTGACATATAGTAGGCACAATATAATTGCTTGTTCCCTTTCCTTATATACCAATGAAATGACAAGTCTGGTTCAAATAAAGTCAGATGGATTTTCATTCTCATCATGTTTTCTTCCCTTCGCCTTTCCTATTTTTATTACTCTAAACTTATTTTCATTGACTTTGGACCCCAAGTGCTTTGTCTCTCCACTATCTGACTCTTTCTGATGCCATTATATTGTCTACAATTGAATTTAGCATATCTATATCTGTCTATCCATCTGACTCTTTCTGTTGCCATTATATTGTCTACAATTGAATTTAGCATATCTATATCTGTCTATCCATCATCTATCCATGCATCTATCTATGTATCTATCTACCTACCTACCTCTATGTATCTATGCATCTAATCTATTCTTTTCTCTGACAAATCCTGGATATGTGACCCTAAGAAAGTCACCTAGCTTGCCAGTGTACCCACACAATCCTCTAGGACTATAAGTTAAAAATAAATAGATAATTTGCATCAGTGGAAGAAGTTTCTAACCTGATAAAATGAACAAGTCTGGACCATGGAAGAAAAATGTGCAAACTAAAGTCCTTCTCCAATGCTGAATCATGGGGTAGATAGAAGTAACTAACTCTGGGTTCTCAAAGGATTTGACAGAAGAATGTGAGATCTAACAGGTCCTATCAAGTTAGCAAGGTTTTGAGTGTGAGCCCAGCATGTTTGTGTCTGAGAATCTTTTCATTAATCAGATCACAGATTTAGAGCTGGAAAGGACCTTCAGAATGACTTAACTTAATCCTCTCATTTTACAGATAAGAAAACTGATATCCAAAGTTTAAGTAATTTCCCCAAGATCACCCAGGCAATGTGTAGAAACATAGAATTCAGACAGACTCTGGTCTTTTGATGTCTAAGACAGTTCTTTAAACCATACATTATATTGCTTCCCAAGTAATGAGGGGGTTAGTTGAGTGACAATTTTTTTAACTGTAGATATAAAAATTTTCTATTAAAATATGGAATTTTATCTCTACCTATGGAAGTATTCATGCCTGTATGGTCATGGCTCCTTAATATATTTATTAAGTTGGTCTTATGTTTGCTATATCATTTCATGTTGACTCAGAATTAGGGTCAAGGGATATATTATCCCTCTCTATGATGTAAGACACCTTAAGTATTCCCTCCTCCCTTGTCTTCTTGAGGCTTTTTCACTTTTGTAATTTGTTGATATTGTTCAGTGGTTCTCAGTTGTATCTGACTCCTCATGGCCTTATTTTCCATTTTCTTGACAAGAGAGTGGAGTGATTTACCATTCCCTTCTCATTTTATGTATGAGGAAACTGAGGCAAACAGGGTTAAGTGACTTGTCCAGAGTCACACAGCTAGTAAGTGTCTGAGACCAGGTTTGAACTCACAAAGATGAGACTTCCTGACTCTGGGCCTGGTATTCTATCCAATATAGCACTTAGCTTTCCCTTTTGCAATCTAGCTATCCCTTATTAGAAATGAGCATCATCATTTTCAGTATCTCACAAATTTGGAAGAGAGTTCATGAGTTTGCACTGCTTTAAATTACAAAAAAACAAAACAAAACATGCCTTGTCTTGTCAAATCCTTTCTCTTGGTCCAGCCTTAGAAGGTTTCCTAACCATTTTCCCAGATGTGATCATTCTATTATTCTTTTTCCCAGCATTAAGAGGTCAGAAATCTTGCCTCCTATTGCTCAATTTGGATGCCTGTGATTCATTCTGCCAGTTATACCTTTAGCACAAACTGTGCAATCAAATTCCCATAAATTATGTGAAAGGCAGCCAATTCCTGATTTCTTTCCTTTCACCTTAAGCAAGGGAACAGAAAACTAAACCACTTCTCTGTTTTCCTCAACTGTAGCTAGAACTTCTGCCAGAGGCTTACTTAAAGTCTACAATGAAGAAAATTTCTTTGTTTCAGAAACCTGCTCTTTCTTTAGAGGCTTTATTATACTTTCCACCTTTCTGGAAGTGACTTTGGCCTGTAAATCCTCATTTTCCCACTACTGCCCTAGCATTTCACATGGAACACAGAGATCTTTACTCCCTTGTCTTTCATATCATCTTGTATTATTAAGTTTTATTCATGCATTTTGTTTTTTACATCACCTTCATTTTATGACATTCTCTCCAAAAAAAAACCCTCTTTGATAACTAAGAAAAAATATTAAACATAACTGATAATATTGGCCAGAATATGTAATATTCTGTACCTGTAGTCCCATTCTCCTCTATCTAGAGGCAGGAGGTGACTAAGTGATGCAATGGTTAGAGCATTGGACCTGGAATCAGGAATACCTAAATTCCTTGGATCACTTCATCTCTTTGCTCATTTTTCCTTATCTGGAAAATGGGTATAATAATAGTAGCTACCTCCCAGGATTTATTATGGAGATAAAACTAAATAATATATGTTATATACTTTGTAAACCTTCAAGTAACTTTGTAAACCTTAAAAATGTTAGATCAGAGGTATCCAACATGTGGCTAATGGGCCAGTGCTGTCTGTAGCACTTCTGAGTACAGCCAGATCTAGATTAAGATATAATTGGGGAGGGTAGGTAGGTGGTTCAGTGGATTGAGAGCCAAACCTAGAGATGGAAGATGCTGGGTTCAAATCTGGACACAGAAACTTCCTAGCTATGTGACCCTGGACAAGCCACTTAACTCCAGTTGTCTGCCTCTTGTTGCTATTTTATCTTAGAATTAATACTAATACAGAAGGTAAGGGTTAAAAAACATTCCATCTAGCAGCTAGATGGCTCAATGGATTGAAAGTCAGGGCTATAGATAGAAGATCCTGGGTTCAAATCTGATTTCAGATACTTCCTAGCTTCTGTGATCCTGGTCAAGCTGCTTAAGTCCCAGTGCCTAATCTTTATCACTCTTCTGCTTTGGAACCAATAAATAGTAGTGAATCTGTATAATTTTCATAAAATCCAAGATTAAAAAAATTTTTTGAGAGAAATTTTAGGAAAAGAAACTTGCTAGCTCCCTGAATCAAGAAAGTGAATTGTTTGGAGAAGGCACCATAAAGAAGCCTACAGAAACAACACATTGCACCAGAAGATCAAGAATGAACTTTGGGATGTACTGAACTGAACTGAAGGGAGTTGAACACATTTACTCTGAATGTAAACTCTTATGCCAAAGGGGATTTCCCCCAATTGTTTTTTTGTCAATGCCTTGCCAGTCATTGGTTTCTCTCTATCTCTTTTTAATTTCCCTCTTATCCCTAAATTATTGTAATTTCTTCTTAGATAGTGCAATGTTGTATGCACCTCTAGCCAAAAGATCTTTAGAGATCTAGTTATGTGAAATGATTCATTGGGGAGACTAGGCATGTAAATCTGGGAGATTTCAACATGCTCACTTCCCAATAGAATCACAGGGGGGATTGTGAAGAGAAAAGGGAACTCTCTTTGTTCATTTTTAATGTAATCAATCAGCAGCCTTTAATTTAATCAATCAAAAATTTGAAGTGCCCCTACTTAGCACTTGGTAGGTCACTAGGTAAGAGAGTTCACAAGTCACTTATTAGAAAGGCCACAAGCACTGCTCTACCTTGGGCAGTACTAGGCAAATTGGGAAACTGTGATTGGTTCCCGTGAAGTGGGAGAGAGAAAGGAAGTGATGTGGAAAAAGGACTATAAAAGACTAGACTGAGAAAATTGAGGAGTCTTATTCTTTGGCTTTTCAGCGAGGAGACTGTCCTGGAGGAGGATTTCATTCCTGGATATTTTTTTGGAGAAACTTTTCTTGTGGACACATGCTGGGCTGGAGCTTGCTGTGCTGGAGAGGCTTATTGGATGAGCGACTGGAGCTAAAGGAAGGGGCTTGATTTGGTGAAACCCTTGCTGAAGACATCATTGGGACTTCTGGTTGAAGAGACTACTGTGACTCCATATGGAGATGGAGACTTGAGGGAGCTCTTGCCGGGTGGTGAGCTGGACTTCTTTGGACAGCAATTATAGGGTATCTAGCTAGGCAGTAGTTTCTACTTCTTTCCTACATTTCTCTTCTTTTACTATATTTACATTATATTAAATTATTAAAAGCTACTAACAGCTATTTTGACTTAAGGGTTAATTATCTTATAAACGGCGACCACAATTCAGTTATTTTAATTCTTATGTTTAGTCAAACCAATTCTAAATCTTACAAATCTAATATGAGAGGTAAGAGTTTAAAAACAGATAATTAGGAAATGGATAACAGGATAAATCAAAACATAATAAAATATAGATGAAATTAGTATGTGGTTTTCTAAGTCAATATATAACCTTTTTGTTTTTGTTTCCATTTGAGGGCAGCTAAGTTACATAGCATATAGAGCATTAGGCCTGGAGACAGGAAGATATGAATTCAAATACAGTTTTAGATAGCAACTATCCATGTGATCCTGGGCAAGTCACTTAACCTTGTTTATCTCAGTTTCCTCATCTATAAAATTAACTGGAGAAGGAAATAGCAAACCACTCCAATATCTTTGCCAAGAAAATCTCAAATGGGGTCACAAAGAGTCAGACATGACTGAATAACAGCATTTCTATTTGACATCCATGGTCTACATGACCTTTGAGGTCTCTTCCAACTCTAGATCCACAATACTATGGTTTAAATCTCTTCTTCCCAAAATTTCCCACCCTTTTCATTGTTAATTGCTAGTTTTGACATTTGCACAAAACATTGAATGTAGAAGGAAAAATAAAGGTACTCTTTATCATTAAAGAATTTTCAATGTAAGGGATGTAAGGTCAGTTTTAAGCATGTGTTAGATGCTTTAATATACATTAGAAGAGTTCTTAGAGGAATTCTAAGAATTACAAAATGAGTTGATGTTCAGGTTCTGATATTTAGAAGCTGTTTGATCTTGGGCAAATCCCAGTTCTGTTATTGATTCCCTGTGTGAATTCGGGGAAGTAACTTATCTGTCTTGGATTATTTCCTCATCAGAAAAATCAAAAGGTACAACTAGATGACTGCTGAGCCCTTTTCCAAACATATGTAAACCAAGGCCAAATAGGACTAGTGATATATGCTGTTTTCAGGAAAGGTGTTTTTTTTCCTTTACTTTTCTTGCAAATTAAGTGCAATTATAAATGTGAGCTATTATGAAATCATAACAATTATATATATCTTACTTATGCTTGGTTATTGGAAGAAGATTACCTGACTTTTTCTGTTGTCACCAACTCTTTTCATTTTCTTCTTGTTCTTGTGCTTCTGCTTCTTCATAACACTTACCTTCTGTCTTAGTATCAGTTCTAAGATAGAAGAGTGGCAAGGGCTAGGAAAGTGGGGTTAAGATATTTGACCAAGGTCATACAGCTATGAAGTGTCTGAGGCCAGAATTGAACCCATGTCTCTAGACTCTGGACCTGGTACTCTAATCCGCTGTGCCACATAGCTGCCTCTCTTTAAAAAAATTTTTTTTTTAAATAGTAAACATTTATTTTCTCTCTCTTCTGGGTCATTCTTCCCTTTTCCCTCCCCACCACCCCAAGTATCTTTGGTTTTCTAATAAGGCAGGCTCAGTATGGCATATTGCACAATTCAGAACTTCAGATCAGAAGATCTGAGTTCAAGTTCTTGTTTTGTTGCTTTGTAACTGTATGTCTTTGAGCAAATTACTTATTGTCAGATTTCCTCACCTGAAAACGAGGAAATGAATGAAAAAGCATTTATTTTGTTATTTAGTTATGTCTGATTCTTCATGACCCTATCTGGGGCTGTCTTGGCAGAGATACTAGAATTGTTTGCCATTTCCTTCTCCAGTTCATTTTATAGATGAAGAAATGGACAAAAGGGCTAAATGACTTATTCAGGTTCATACAGTAATTTTCTGAGGCTGGATTTTTTTTCTTTTTCTAAACCCTTACCTTCTGTCTTAGAATCATATCTAGGCCTGGCTCTTAATTCACGGAGCTCCCTAGCTGTCCTCTGAGGCTGGATTTGAACTCAGGGTTTTCTGACTCCAAACCTGGCAGCCTGTCTACTGAGCCACCTTGCTGTCATTTTACTAAACGCTATGCCAAACATTGTGCTAAATTTCTTGGAATAGAAATAAGAAAAAAAGAGACAGTTCTTACCCTCAATTAGTTTACATTTTATTGAAGGAAGAAATATACAAAGAGAAATGGTAGCCGGATGCATGGGTCTAGAAAATTTTGGGGACGAATGAGGGTGGGCATAGGGGAGTAGATTGACACCACTCATTTTGGTCCAAAGGCAACACTTTTGATGATGATTTCTGAAATGGAGGGGGAAGGGGAAAGCAATAATGAGGTCCCAGGGCAGAAATTCCTCTAGGACAAATTCCTTGTGTGGTTGCTGAGGTTATCAGCAAGTGGTTTTTGGAGAGAGTGGCTGGAGAGGAGAGAGAATACTAATACTTACACTCAAAAAGATGTGAGGAAATTGCTTTGTAAACTGCCAGGCACCACATAAATGTAAGCTATTATTATGAATTCTTTGCTCTCACTATGCCATTCTTTTCACTGTTCCCACAGGATTATTGGATCATATACTGAGTTTTGGAAGGGACCTTAGCAGTTATCCAGTACCTCTTGTTTTAGCAATAAGTAAACCGAGGCCTAGAAATGTTAAGTGATTTGCCCAAGGTTACTCAGGTAGTAAATGTCAGACCTGAGATTCAAACCCAGATCATCTGCCTTAAAATCCTTCAAGATTCATTCATTCTCTGTTCATTCTATCCTTTCTGCTTTGGTCACTATTTTTCCCTTGCTTCCAAGCATTCCAATGCTGTAGCCTCATCCCTCTTTTGCCATTCCAAATTATACATATCCTTCAAGTACCAGCTTGGACCCCACTTTATTTACAAAACATTTCCAGATGATTCCTTCTCTTAGTGATCTTTGCCTTCTTGGAATTCCTACAGCATGTAGATTATGTACTAGAGTATATAACACTTGATTTAATATTGTCATTTCCTGAAACAAATTGAAAACTTCTTAAGGACAGAAACTATGTTTCATTTTGTTTTAATCCTATATATTCCCGGCACGGTGTTGGACACATGGTATATATAGGTAGGGTGCTTAGAATAGGCTTACTGGCTGCATTTGACTGGAATCCCTGTGGCAGTAAATCTAAATCTTTATTATTGTTATTGAGTTGTTTCAGTCATGTCTGACTCTCCCTGACTCCATTTAGGGTTCTCTTGACAAAGTTCCTTTTTTAGCTTATTTGACATTAAATGAGGAACTGAGGCAAACAGGGGTAAGCCACTTCCCCGTGGTCACATAGCTAGTAAGTGTCTGAGGCAGGATTTGAACTCATGAAGATGAGTCTTCTTTATTCTAAGCCCAGTGCTCTATCCATTGTACCATCTAGCTACCCAAAGCTAAATCTACTATCTCTAAATGCAATGTGGTCAAGCTTTTCTGAAGGCTGGAATATTTCAGACTTCTTCACAATTCCTTCATGGAAAAGACTATAAATGTAATGTTTAAATAGTAACAACTAATATTGCTATTGTATAAGTCGTAAGCACATGATGTCTTTTTTTTTTAAGCTTTGTGAAATGATGCTTTTGGTTTTAAATTAAAATATTATTGATAATTTCCATTTAATATCACAGTAATTTCCAGAAATATTTCCCCATCACCACCCCAACCAATGAGTCTTCATTGTAAAAAAGAAAAACAGTAAAGCAATACCAACCAATACAGGGACCATGTCTGAGAGTACATGTTACATTCTATCCCCCAGAGCCTCCCACTTTTTGAAGATTTTAACTACTTTCTGTACTTTTGAATTTATTCACATTACATTTATGTCTATATGTACTTGTCTCCCTTCTTAGAATACAAGATACTTGAGTGCTAAGATTGTTTCATTCTTTGTATTCATGTCCCCAGTGTCTAACACATTAAGCGGGCACTTATTAATTAATTGTTTATTGCTTGATTGATCATCACAAATGCTGCCTGTTTAGATATGATAACTGTGTATTCCAGAAGATTAAAACTTGTTATCACAAAATTTGGTTTTAAAATTCCTTGGCCTGACTGTTTTCTATCTGCCATTAAGATTTTGAAAGAGAATTATGAATTGTTTATTAATTAAAATTTTCATTTTGAATGAAAACATTAAATAAAATAAGTAGTAACAGAAGATTATATGTGAAGCTGTACAATAAATTCAGCATATGGCTTTCAAAGCTATCCTGCATTTGCATGATTCTTTTTGAACTTTCTTCTGGTCTCTTCTGTGCACTTGAAAAAAGAAAAGGTGCCTGAATCTGTTATTAAGATTTAAAGGGCATAGTCAAGGCACAAAAAGTCCAGCCTGCTGAGAAATCTAAATTTGTGCTTTAAAGAGGCTTATTAATTTGCTGTGTTTATGAACTGAGACCTAATCTGTGTTCTATAGCTCCTTATATTTTCTTCTCAAGTGAAGAAAAACACATGCCATTACTCTTGGATCACTTGAGGCATCACTGGAAGCTTAGATAATTACCTTTAATGGGGAGTATATGAAATTCTCAGAAGCAAGACTCCCGTCTCTTAATGTAGGGCCAGGCAGGTTAACAAGGCAGGGTGACTCTTGAAGGAAGGAGGACATATAAGTCATTTTAATTGGAGGCTTCACCTTCATTCCTTGATCTGCTGCCAAGGAAATTTCTACAAGAGACTTGAGACAAATGGATGAATCAAAGAACATTTTGAATCTGTAGGAGAAGAGCTGGGTTAATCCACTGGACCACTCAGGTGGGTGGTGGTGGTGAAAGACACACATAAAATTAAAACCAACAACAACAAATCAGTGACTTTCTGGAGTACATCTGTGTTCCTGCTTGGATGTGAGAGAAGGATAGAATGCTTTAGGAATCCCTGATGGGCTATCTTTTTCATAGTAACCTGTGGCTCAGGGGTCCCCCTAAGGACTCTGGGTTTAATAAATTGGTTAATCCTGGGGCCCTGATCATAAGAGGGTCAGTTTCTCCTTTTTGCACATTACCTTTATTGTGGAATGTTACTCTAGTTAAAACTCTGATTTATATAGATATATGTTTACTTAAATATGTATATTTAAGGTATATTTATTAAATAAGCATTTATTATATATTATAATATAAATTAAATATATGTTTAAAAATTTAAGTAAAACTAATACATAACCACTGTTAAGATTTCCCAAGAAGTGGGTAACAGACCTCCAACAATTGTGATGGTGCTCAGTGTACAGTATGAACATTAGGTATGGGATAGTATTTATTTCAATCTCATAGTAAAAATATCATAATAATTTATTATTTATACAAAATAACATTCATATAATGTTTTGAGGTTTGCAAAGTACTTTAGTTATTATGTCACTTGAGTCTCACAGTAGACCTGAGAGGTGACATCTATTATTCCTATTCCTATTTTACAGATGAAGAAACTGAGGCAGAAGGAGGTTAAGGATCTTAATTAGGCTCATATGACTGGTAAAGTTCTGAAATGGAATTGGAATTCAGTTGCTCTTGACTCCAGTTGTATTTACCAGATTCCCCATTCACTGTTGATATTCTTGACAGAATTGGAAAAGCAATCAAAGACTAGTAGAAGGCATTTAAAGGGAGATGAACTTGTTGAGGAAAGAAGTAGAAAATGACTTGGAAGGGCAATTTCTCTGAGCTAATCAGAGTAGATATAAAGAAGAGAAAGAGAGTAGTAGGAAAGAATTAAGAAATGGAAAGCTAGGTCAAGGGATGGGTATCAGCAGATAAGGTCAAAGGTGAAGAAAGGAAAGGGGTGAGGGACAAAATTGAAAGACAGATTAAAAAACAACAACAACAAAGAATTCTTATCTGGGAGCCCAGAGAACCTGTCCTAGAGTCTACTAAATTAATTAACCAAGTGACTTTGAATACTTTCGCCTTTCTGGGATATAATTTTATTCCCATTGGTAAAACAAGGGCATTTGACCAAGACCCTTTTCATTTTTAAAATTCTACGAGTCTGGCAGGTTTTTAAGGGCCAAAGTATAATACCAAAGTAGTTGGACTTTGTGGATAACAGATATGAATAATAAAGATAAGAATGCAGGCTAGATGGGGAGAAAGCAATGGCATTTTCTCCTTAGTACTTACCTTATTTTCTGGCTCAAATTCATTTATGTGCTAAACCAAAGAAGAGCTTGGGGTTATCTGTTCTTTGTTATATCTGAAGTCTTTGACCTTCATCCATGCATGTTGTTAATGTAGGGCAGTGAGGTGGCAAAGTGTATAAAGAGAAGGGAGTCAGGAAGACTCATCTTTCTGAGTTCAAATCTGGCCCAAGACATTTACTAGCTGTGTGACCCTGAGTAAGTCACTTAACTCTGGTTACCTTAGTTTCTTCATCTGAAAAGTGACATTGAGAAGAAAATGGCAAACCACACCAGATCTTTGCCAAGAAAATCCAAAATGGGATCTCAAAGAGTCTGACTCAACTGAAAAGATTCAAAAACAAAAGATTAAGTCTTTTCTTTTTTTCCTCTAGGCATGGATCCTGCATGGATAAAGACCAAAGATTTCAGATAAGGTTAACTATCTACTTTAGGAATACTTAGCCTGAGATTCTCAGTCTGATTTCTGTTAGTTGGTTTTGGTGACTATGACAAAAGAGCTATCATCTGATCCTCTTCAAAGATGGGACCTACCCATTAATCCTGGCAGATTAAAGGGGAGAGGATTTGAATGGCCCTAAAGAGATAACCCCAGAAGATAATACTAGAGACTTTGTATTTAGTAGTCACTCCAAAACCAAAAGGTACCATAAGAGACTGTTGGTGTCTAGCCATCATCACTCAGCCATCATGACTTTTCAGATCAGTGGAGCCAAGAGGAGCAATTAGCCCAGCAGAGACTATGTGCATAGAGGGGGCTCTGGATTATTATCTCCTAGGCTCCCATTTCTGTGGGTCATCTCTTTCAGGGCCAGATTTCCCCACTATTCCCAAAGAGTAAGACACAGAGCCTCTAGGAGGATGGGCCACTGCTTCTTTGAGCATGATTGTATCTACACTGAGATTATTTTCTATTTTAATGAACTCCTCAATTCTCTCATTCCAATTCTCTCCTGATTCTTCTCCATTCTCTCTGACCATTCCTTCTCAGTCCTCTTTGCTGGATCCTCCTCCAGACTCTGTCCTCTACTGAAGGTGTTCTTCAGAGTTCTTTCTCGGTCTCTCTTCTCTTCTCCTTCTATACTACTTCACTTGGTGATCTCATCAACTCCCATGGACTTAATTAGTATCCCTATACTGATGATTCTCAAATCTACCTTTTCTGCTCTAATATCTTTACTCTCATATGTCCCACTGCCTTTCATACATCTCAAAATGAATATCCAGTAGACATCTTAAACTTCATATGTTCAAAATTGAACTCATTTTCTTTCCTTCTAAACCTTCTCCCCTCCTACCTTTTCTATTAGTATACAGAGCAACATTTTCCTCCCAGGCCATCAGGGTTTCCAGTTATCCTGGACATCTCCCTATATCTCACCCCCATATCTAATCTGGTGCCAATGCTTGCTAATTACATCTTTTCAACATCTCTTCAATACATCCCCTTTTCCCTCTGACACTAGCACCATTCTAGTGCAGGACCTTATTATCTCAAGTCTGCAAATGGGTTTTCTTGCTTCAAGTCTCTTCTCACTCCAATCTGTCCTTCTCCAAAGCCACTTAAGTGATTTTCCTAAAACGTAGATCTGATTATGCCACTTCTTACTCAATAAACTCCAGCATCTTCCTCTTCAGAATCAAATAGAAAATGCTTGTTTGTCATTCAGTGTCCTTCATAATTTTAACCCCCTCCTACATTTCTAGTTTATTTACAATTTAATCCCTGAGTTTTACTCTTAGATCTAGTGATACTGGCCTTCTGGTTGTTCCATAAAAAAGACACTCTATCTTTTGGCTTAAGGCATTTTCTTTGGCCATTCCTCATGTCTCCTCAGCTCTGAATACTGACCTCTTTAACTTCCTTTAAGACTCTACTAAAATCTCTTCTTTTACTAGAAGCCTTCCCCAAACCCTTTTAATTCTAGTGCCTTCTCTCTGTTAATTACTTATATGGGATGTTCAGAGAGGACTAGCACCTCCGTTGTAATAGCTTGTGGAGCCCTTTTCAGGACTGATCATCCAATCTTTGGTGTCCACCTGTCATGCAACTCCCACCTGTGGCTCCAAGAAGCTATAGCATACGAAGCAGTCACATTCCTGGTAAAACTGTCTCAGCTGACAGACAAAACCAGGTTGAGGATAACCAATAGGTCTTGAGCCCCTCAGTGTGTTAGGGGGACGTCTACCCCAAGCATGTGAAAACATCCCCTAGTGGAATGGATGGATGAGAACAATTTGTTCCAACAACCAAGAAGGCTGTTGAAGCAGGCTCTGTGGGGCTCCTAGAGTTTGGTCAGACAAAGAAAGTCATCCACTACATCCCAGGATGTCATCAGTCATCCCAATTTTTGTCTTACTCCTGGACTTTATGACTCCAGAAGAGAGACTAACTCTGCCTAACAAATCTAATTTATGTGCAAGTCAAGATATCATCCCATGATGTCACTGGGTCTCTTAAATAACAAGGATGAACAACAATTTCCTATTTATCTGTCTATAGCTTGTTTTGTAAATGTTTATTTTTTATGTTTTCTCACCTGTTAGATTGTGGGCTCCTTGAAGGTAGAGATTGTTTTTTTGCCTCTCCTTTTTCTTTTAAAAAAATCCTCATTGCTTAGCAAAATACCTGATGCTTAATAAATATTGGTTGATTGTTGTATCCTATTCACAGGTGTTTATTCCATGTATGCTTTTTATATGGAATCCCAGTGAATTACCATTGTTCCAACATATGTGTGTATTTATGGGAGATTGCACCTTAGATTTTTTATTGCCTATTTTCTTGTACTTTGAACTAATTATCCTCTCTAGCTGCTGAGAGAATGGTGATGTCTGCTATTAAATGGAGATGGACCTAAAGAGTACCTTAAATCTATGGTAGCTATTAGAAGTGGGAAAAGGACTGTCAATGTGAAAAAATGAGTGAACTAGGTGACCCAAAGCCAGGGTAAATTCAAATGAAAGGAAATATTTCCCCTTAGGATTACATGATATGGTACAAATGTGCAGATTTTCTAACATGCTACATTTTGAGTTGCAGAGAACAATTCTGATTTCCAAATTAACTGTACCTTTTTCTTAACCAGAACCCAAGCCAGCTGCATTAAATTAGACATTGGATTGCCATCCAATGAGGACATGGAAAAATAAATAAAAAGTAATACAAAATAATTTAAAGTGGCAGAGAATGCTAACAAAATTAGTAGAATCAGGAAAGATGAGGAAGAGATGTCACTTAGGCTGTGAATTTAAAGAAGCTAGGAATTCTAAAGGTCAAAGGTAAGACATGGAAGACCACAAGAAACTGACTTCTATGTCCTTTCAAGGTACAGAAACTATCAAAATAAACAAATATCTGGCTATATTTTGAATTAGCCGCTACAGAGTAAATTATTTTACCATTTACAGAGATGTAGAAGTAAACATGCACGTAATGATGTACAGGTTACTCTTCTGGCCTTTGAGTAATTGAGAGAGATGTTGGTTTCCCTTCTTTAATGCTTAAGGGAGAGATGGCCCACTAGTCTGGGGAGATGAGGAGATTTTAGTGAATACCAAAATTACAACTTTCTGTGTTTTGTTTGCTTTTGGGTTCTATGCCATTTGTTTTTCTGGCAAATGGAAGAGTGGGTGGCAAACCCATTGACCTTGGGTAGATATGTGAAGGCTCCAATGTCCAAATTCTCAGTTTGAGTTAAACATTTGTTACATGCTTGTGTTAGTACCAAATATTTAGTTTTCAATTTTTTCATCTTCTGGAATGTTGGAAATTGTATTTGGCATTTTCAGCCTTCCTGGGGTCTGAAACATAAATGGCTTCTTCCTCAAAATAGCATAGTTCTTCCAAATCAAGTTAGAATCTTCCAAGTCACATAGTGTCTTTATAGCCAGACCCTGTTTTTCTGGAGTAGGGTTGTATTTGCGCAGGCCCAGAGATTGGAAATAGACTATGATATTAATTTCCAAGCTTCATTCTTTGGCAGTCAGGCAAAGTGTAGTTTGAAGGTATGAGAGCCTGTGGGGTTCTTTGGAAAGCAGACCAGGGACAGGGCAGAGGGGCGTTTTGGTGAGAGCACTGTTCTCTACCAGGATTTTCGTAAGACCCATATTTAAGGATTTTTTTTTTCTAAAGTGGGAAGGTCAGGGGTGTTTTTTTTTTTAATTGCATGTAGATTACAATAAGATAAAAATTAGGCCTGTGATTTCATTGCTATAGGGAACTCCCAGATGAGGAAATTTTTATTAATTCAAAGGTTGCCATTTTCTGAGAAGTATTGAGTTGTAATGAGTTGCATAGAGCATTGGCAAATTAAATGATGTAGCCAGTATAGTTAATAGTCAGTAGCATTTATTAAGCTCCTATGTGCCAGGCACTGTGCTAAACACTGAGGATACATATACAAAAAAGAAAGACAGTTCTTGTCTTCAAGGAGCTTATAATGTAATGAGAGAAGATGATATACAAAAGGAAGGTGAAAAGAAGAGAGGGTGGGCCTTGGCAGAAAGTCTTGAATAGGGATAGGGAGAGAGTGAAAAAGTCAGAGAAGTCTCAAAGTAGGGCAGCCGGGTGAAAAAGGAGAACATGCTCTGAGATGAACTTCCTCCTTAAGTGAGAATTCTGGAGGTCATGACTCCATGCTCCAATCAGAAGGACAGAAGGTGGTAATGAGAAGTACCAATAGGTAGAATTTGAACTTGTCTTCACTTAAAACGTGATCCTCTATCTACTACATCACTCTGCCTCTCAGTATATATATTGTCTTGGTACTTAAGTAGCTCACCTAAGGTGGTCCCCTCAGCTAAGGGGACTGTGACACTAGGGCGAAGAAACAATGTTACAGAATCATAAAATTTCACCCTTTTTGTTTTTGTTTTGTTTGTGTATTTGTATTTGCAATAAAGGACAGGTAGGTGATGCAGTGGGTAGAACACTGGACTGAGAGTCAGGAAGACTTCTCTTCCCAAGGTCAAATCCAGTCTCAGACACTTGCTAGATGTATGGGTAAGTATTTTGGGTGAGCCATTTAATCCTATTTGACTCAGTTTCTTCACTGTCAAATGAGCTGGGGAAGGAAATGGCAAATCACTCTAGTATCTTTGCCAAGAAAACCCCAAATAAGGTCATGAAGAATGAGACATGATTGAAAATGACTGAACAACAATAACAACATTTACAATAAAAATGTTCCATGACAACAAATGAGTGACAAAGTATTTATTAAGTGCTTACTATGTGCTAGGCACTGGAGATACAAATAGGAAAAGCTGAGGCGTCTCTGCTCACATGGAGAGACTGGTCTTTTGAGACAGATAATAGCTAAAAGAAAGTTCAACTTCAGGATGGATGGAAAGACCCAGAAGTCTTAAGGGTTCAAAGATGAGGTGAATGACTCTATGGTAACGGCTTTACAAACATACTCTCATTTGATCCTCACAACAACTTGTGAAGTAGGTACAATTATTATCGCCATTTTACAGTTTGAGGAAATCGAGGCAAATAGAAGTCAAATGATTTGCCTGTGGTCTTGCAAATGCCTAAGGCCATATTTGAACTCAGGTCTTTCTGACTCTAGGACCACTGGTCTCTCCCCACTGTACAACATAGAAACTTCTGTCAGACTATCCATCAATTATCCCTTATCCTTGCCATGTGACCTTAGCCCATTTTTACTTTGAATTTATTTCCCACCCCCTTTATATGAAAGAGTGATAGACAGAGTTGGAAGGGACAATTGGAATCACTAGTTTAAACCCTCTTATTTTACAGATGTGGATTACCAAAGTAGGTTAACTTTAGGGTTGTATTAGTAAATGTTTAATGACTGGCTCTCAAAAAAATGTATGCAGGTTATACTTTTAAGTTTAATTTGCATTATTAACATTTTCCTTGATAACTTTCCTAAGTCCAACTAATCAATAACAAAAAATACCAAGCTCTGATTTGTAGTGTTTGCTGGTTTCCAATGTGTAAGTACTTAATGTTGAAAATTTAACTGGGAGACTGCTATGTAGCACAGTGGACAGAAGACCAGGTCTGGGTTCAAATCTGATCTCAGATATTTCCTAGCAGTGTCACCCTGTTAGCCCAGCCCTTCCTGCTCTTCTGTCTCAGAATTGATACTAAGATGGAAGATAGAGTTTAAAAAAAAAAGAAGATTTAACAATTGTCTTTGAGTCAGTTTTATCTGGCTCTATATCATCCTCAAGTGACTTGCCCAAGGTCATATAGGTAATAAATGGCAAAACTGAGATTTAAATTTAGACTCTTCATATTCATATCCAGGACTCCTTCCACTGACCCATGCAGTTATAAGAAAAGTTCCAGAATAAGGTCAAGACAAGTGTGGGATGTGACTAGAATGCAATGAGATCAGGGCTCTAGCTTGTTACTTTGACAAATGCCCAGTGGTGAGGAATGGAAGGAGAACCTTTTCTAGGTTCCTATTTCACAGCCTGGAAAAGGATTACCTCTGTACACATTTTAACATTGACTTGTTTACAATCGACTTGGACATTCAGCACAACAAATTAATTTACACATTCCTGAGCCACTTTGGATATATATCATCTCCTGAGGGTCTTCCACTGGTATAGAACCCTTATACCATAGAGCAGGAGTCGGCAACGTATGGCTCTCGAGCCATATCTGGCTCTTTTGAGGGCCAGATATGGCTCTTTCTGCAGGAGCCATAAAGTCCATTTTTTTTTTTCAGGCGCTGTTACAGGAGCGCACTGTGAGCACTGTACGGCTCTCACGAAATTACATTTCAAAAAATGTGGCGTTTATGGCTATCCTGGCCAAAAAGGTTGCCAACCCCTGCCATAGAGTTTGCTCTTAGAGACCAAGAAGCAGAAAAATGTGATTTAGTCCCTACTCCAATACTTTCTAGGCCTGTTGTTTTTTAATTAGTTTTGACTGCGACTCCTTTAGGGATTTTGACAAAGAGTAGTTTTCCTTTTCTCTCTTCAGTTCATTTTATATATAGAGAAACTGAGGTACGCAGGGTTAAGTGATTTGTCCAGGATCACACAGTAAAAGTGAGGTGAGATTTGAACTCCTGGAAGTGAGTCTTCCTGACTCCAGGTCTGGGGCTCTATACACAGTGCTACCTAATAACCCATAGGCCTATCACCTCCAACAAGTCTGAGCCTAAGTCTATTCATGTATCAAATGAGGACAATAATATTTAAAGATGTTACATTATGGTATTATTATAATAAAAGTGCTTTTTAATCCTTAAAACACTTATTATTATAAAATATTTACATCCAATCTAAACTAGTACAATGAAAAACAAAAGCATTTATCAAGTGCATACTATATATGGAAGTCTTCTAGCTTCTGGGGTTAGATAAAGAGAAACAGAAAAATAATTTCTGCTCTCAAGGAACTTACATTCTATTAGAAGAACATAGCATGTAAATAAATATTCATGAAAAGTTTAGTTGCCTGGGTCTTTCTTGCCATGTTATTTTCTGATTGTTTTCAATGCCTTTCAGCTCCATGCTTCATCCATCAGGAGAATGAAAAGTAAATGGTGACTCTGTCAGTGTTTATTGGAGTATAGGTTGTAGCATGAACAGCAGATAAAACAGCGAACAACACTGCCCAGGGACTGTCTGTTTAATGACTGTTTCCTCCCAAGTATTAAAATGTCTTTTTTTTTCCTTATGAAAGGAGCCATAGAATTCTAGAGGAGTTAGATTTGTCTTCTGTGTCCAGCCTGCTAAAATGTTGTGTTTCTGCAGAAGGCAATTGTGTTCAGAAGTCGCCTTTCTTTTCCTGATTTTGCTCTTAATAGACTCACCCACATATGTTGCACTTGGCTCCTTGTACCTGATGCTACAGATGTCATCTTTCACCACCAACCATCAGTCCTGTGTTGGTGTGGAACACATCCTCTGTTGCCTTTGCTTTTGCTTTTGGGGTGGTGGTCCATGATTTCTCCTCCTACAATAAGTACTCAAGTACCACCTGAGTGTTTTTCCAACTTCCACCCCTTGGGTTTTCAAGACATGTTAATGTCATTCAAGTCAGAATTGTATATTAATAAAGACACGAGACTAATTAATTCCAGCAAAAATATTACCAGGAATCTATTGGAAGAAATAGGAAATCAATATTCTTATAGTATTAAACTGGCTACTAAGGTACATATATAATACTGTATGAATGCTATCTTGGATCAGTTTCATAGAGTTAAGACTGGAAGGGCCCTTTGATTTTGTTTTAATATTACAGATGGAGAAACTGATGTCTAGAAAGGGCAAGTGACAATCTTATTCAAAGTCCTCTTTCTCTAAATGGTTCTATCTCCTAAATATGGCAGTAGGAAAATATGTAGCTGTTGTATATATTAGTAGACACTTTACATTTCAAGGTGAAGTATTGTAATATAGAAATAATAGTGCCATATTTTCTTGGGGCAATCTGTCAGTTGCCCTGGTTGAAACGTTGACCATGGCATGAGCCATAGGGAGGTACCAACTGGCAGGTACCAAGAGCAGTTGGACCCACGGTATATAAAGGCCTGGAGACCTAGGGCTGGGGTTCTTTCCCTACTTCACTTCTACCCCTTGGGTGGGATCCAGGTGGTCAAGGGAGGCGGAACGTGGGATATTTTAGTTTCCTAGACCAGGCAGGGTTTAAAGATCTTTGCAGATCAAATAGGAACATCAATCTGATATATCAATTATTCCCTATTAAGAGATTGCCTTATGTTTACCATCAAGAGATTATTTTATTTCCGTCCCAGGGCTGGTCCCTTGGGACAGCTGAAGATCATAGCAAGGAGTTCATCAACATCCTGAATTTAGATCTAGAAGGCAGTAATAAACTAGTTTCATAGTTTTCCTAACCCACTCTCCAATTCCTTTTCCCTAACCAACTTTTCAATAAATCCTTAGTTAATTTAAGAACTAGTGTGTCCTACCTTTATCTTAGATCTAACTAGTGACTGCTGTTCAAGATTCTGAGAGAGAGAGAGAGTAACTCCATTCCTGTTTAGACAGGAAGCACCATACTTCCCTTCTTGTTTAATCTCACTACCAATCAATAGGAGTTACTTCCTCGGCCAGGTCAGAGGCTGAAGGGAAATCATCTTAAAGGGGTTTAGTCCTTACCAAGGGAAATTACATCAATCCCTTGGCTGACTTAGGCACTGAGTATTTGTCATTCCTACGTCCAGTACCTTCAGTCTACAGCTTGTGACTAATCTATATTAGTTTCCTGACTGCTTTACAGCCTTACCAACCTCCATTATGGGATTTAGTCATAAACCCTCATTACAGTATGGAGACAGTGAGAATCATATGGAATTAATTGGAAAATATTTATTAAGTGCCTACTATGTGCCAGGCACTGTGCTAAGTGCCAGGGATACTTAAAGATGAAAAGACAGTTTAGCATGTGCCAGAGGGGATAGTATCCAGGAAAAGAAAGAGCAAGCAACTAGGAGATACAGCTTTGTTACCAACTAGCAATGTTACTTATGTGTAAGTCACATACATTTCCACATGTAGAAACTGTGGATCATGCTATTCTTTGTGCATACTAAGGTGTTGATGGGAATTGAATGAAATAGTATGAAACCGCTTTTAAAAGCTAAAGGTGTTATATAAATGATAAGTATGACCTCAAAAGTGGTGATTATAATGAAAGCAAGAAGGTTGAAAAGTCAGGGAAGAGTGAGTGAGGCAACAGATAATTTTCAAGAGCATATTGGTAAATGTGGTGTGTATGTAACTTATCATCTGCCTTCCCCCCTAACTCTCTCGCTCTCTTCCTTCCCTCCTCTCTTCCTTCCTTCCTTCCTCCTTCCTTCCTTCCCTCCTCCCTTCCTCTGTTCCTTCCCTTCCTTCCTTCCTTCCTTCCCTCCTCTCTTCCTTCTCTTCCTCCCTCCTTTCCTTCCCTCCTCCCTTCTTTCCTTCCCTCCTCCCTCCTTTCCTTCCCTCCTCCC
>NC_058130.1:199274670-199308318 GCF_016433145.1 Gracilinanus agilis
CTTCCTTCCTTCCTTCCTTCCTTCCTTCCTTCCTTCCTTCCTTCCTTCCTTTCTTTTCCATCAGTATTCTACCCATATATGATGCATGCAGTTAGATAGATAAGAAAGAAATGGACCAAAAGGATTATTCTCTATAGCAATGGTTTTCAATTTTTATTTCAACTAGAGATTTTCAGGCCATATATTGACTTAGAAAACCATAAATTAGCATTTATTGTTGTTCAGTACTTTTTGGCAAAGATACCTGGGTGGTTTGCCATTTTCTGCTCTAGGAGATTAAGGCAGAGGTTAAATGACTTGCCCAAGGTCACACAACTAGGAAATCTATGAGGCTAGATATGAATTTGGGCCTTCCTGACTCCAGGCTCTATTTGTTGAGCCACCTAGCTGCCTCCAAATTATCATTATCTCTGTTTTATTTTGTTTTTGTCTATTTTGTTAAACATTTCCCAATTATATTTTAATCTGGTATAGATAGCATGGGACAGTTTTGTCCCAGTCATAAGTTTGAAAATTGTCCTAGAGTATGCATAGAGTTGTCCTGTTCGTTTTCAGATGGCCCAGTACTTCAGCACTTGGATGCTTTGGAATAAAGAAGCAATCTCTTTATTGATCCCTTAGACACAGTGATGGAGGAGAGGCTGAATCAGTTTCCAGTCTTTTCCTTTCTTTCTCTTCCTGAGCTCCCCAAAGAGAGTAAGGCAATGGCTAATTGACTTTTCCTCCCTGTAGTTAAAATAGTGAATGGCTCACACATGGCAACTAAAAGCCTATGTGTTAATTTAGTACTAGCTGACATTATATCTCAGAGCCCTGGTTGCCTCTGTTGTATTTCTCTTTGTTTGTTTTCCTGATTGTAGATTTCCGAGAAGTGATCCGGAGTTGAGCATTTCCAATTTTATAAGAAAGAAGTCAGGAGTCCCACACCCTTCAATTAGTTTGAGAGCTGTCCCTTAAATTTGGTTGTAGCACTTCCTTGGAGAAGACAGCCATTGGAAGGAAGAGGAACCCAAGGATGCCTTGGTGTGCCAGAAGCCATGGATTTTGAGAAAAGTGGAGCAAAACCAGCTTGAAATGCAAAATACCTTTTCAGAAGTTCTCCAAACTACTTCATGTTCTAATGTTTAAGTCTTGCTTTCTCAGGAGAGTATAATAGTAGTTATATCACGTCTGCAACTGCTTTTTAAAAGTCTTTATTAATGCATGTTTCTGAGAGTCTATTGAGTTTACCATTTCTTTTGCGTGGAAGTAAATAACTCTCCTATGCCTGATTTACATTGTATACTGTATACCTTTTTTTCCCTCTGATTTATGGAGAGACCCTATACGTGAGTGAAATGTAGGCTTTAAGTAATTTTCTCCCCAGGACAGAGCAGGGATAGGGAAATGAGAGAAAATTCAAAAAACCACAAATTTTGAAAAAGAGACTTCTCTGATAGAGGCTGATCTTCACAAGAACTTAAGTAGGTATACACCTATCTAGGTCCAGAGCAGAGGCTTCCATTGGTGCAGAGGGATAGCAGAAGCATCTCAATCCCTGGGACCCAAGTTAGTTCTTTAAAGGCGGAGCTACTTATACTCTACTCTTCTCAGGAAGCCTGGGGGAGAGACCTATTCTAGGTACTGAAAAGAAAACAATGAACCAGAAACGTTGGCTCTCTCTCCCTCCCTCCCTCCCTCTCTCTCTCACACACCCCAATTGTATTATCATTATTTAAAATTTTTTATTTTATTATCATACAAAACAGTTCCATATTGGTCATTGTCAAAGCACATTCATACACAACCAAACAAAACCATAAATACACTCATATGAAAGATTTTATGCTTTGATCTGCATCCATCCTCATCTGATACCAACAGGTCTTCCTGTGGAGGTGGATAGCGTGTCCCATCACATGTCTTTCAGGATTGTGCCAGATCGTTGCATTGCTGAGAGTAGTCAAATTTTCACAGTTGATCGTCATACAATATTGATGTTACTGTGAACAACGTTCTCTTGGTTCTGCTTATTTCACTTTGCATCAGTTCCTGCAGATCCTTCCAGCTTTTTTCCTTTTTTAAAGTGATGGGGCTAAAGGACTAGTAAAGGGATTGTTACATTATGCTGTGCTCTGAGAAGCAGAGAGAGTATTTCTGCTAATGCTCCATAGAATTGCCCCTATAGGCTCATTGCTCTGTAGATCACAAACTTCTATATTTTTCTTCACATTTGTTATTTCTTATTACAATTTAATATTCTATGGCAGTGATGGGCAAACTTCTAAAGAGTTGCCTTAGAAACAGACTGACAGACGAACATTTCCTTTCCTTGGCCCCCTCTTTAAAAAGTTTGCCCATCATTGTTCTATGGTATTTACACATCGCAGTTTTTAAACTATTCTTAAATTGATAGGCATCTACTTTTAGTTTTTTTGCCACAACAAAATTTCTTGGGAATATTGTGTTGTGTGTGCCCTTCTTTTCTTTCTTTTTTTTTTTTTAACCCTCACCTTCCATCTTGGAATCAATATTCTGCATTGGTTCCAAGGCAGAAGAGCTGTAAGGGCTGGGCAATGGGGGTTAAGTGACTTGCTCAGGGTCACACAACTAGAAAGTGTCTCAGGTCAGATTTGAATCCAGGACCTCCCATCTCTAAGCCTGGCTCTGAATCCACCGAGTCACCCAGCTGCCCCCATCCCCTTCTTTTCTAATATGACTTTTTGGAAGGAATAAAGATTTAAAAATGACTAAGCCAATAAATATGTGGAAGAAATCAAGGAGCACTAATTTTGTCACATGGATTTTTATAGTATAGTACATTGGAAAGAGTGCTGGACTTGAAACCAGAGGACTTCCTTTTCTGCTTACTACCTGTGTGAGCTTGGCATGGAGGTGGCATAGTATATTAGAGGGCTAGACCTGCATTCAGTAAAGCCTGATTTTGATTTCAGCCTCAAGACACTTACTAGCTGGGAGTAACTAGGTGGCTTAGTAGATAAAGAGCCAGGCTTGGAGATGGCAGGTGCTGGGCCCAAATGTGGCCTCAGATACTTCCTCCTTGTGTGACTCTGGGCAAATCAATTAATTCCCATTGCGTAGCCCTCACCACTTTTATGCCTGGAACAGCACTACTTAGTATGGATTGCAAGATGGAAAATAAGGGTTAAAAAATATACTAGCTACATATCTACCTCTATTTTCTCATTTGCAAAATGGGGATAATCATAGCACTTACCTCCCAGGATTGTTGCAAGGATCAAATAAGTACTTGTAAAGTGCTTTGCAAACTTTAAGGCACTATATAAATGCTAACAATTGCTGTTGTCATTTTATAATGATGATGATGAAGATGATGATTTATTTCCTCACTTTAAGTCTCTGGGCAATTCACTGGATTTGGAATATTTTATCAACTGAGTTTTTCTTTCTCTTTTTTCACACTCCCTTTCCTCCAATTCCTTTTGCCTTGTTAATCATATACTAATCTCAATACCTACATGAATCCTTTCTGAAAAACCATAACGACTTCTTTTCTAGTAAATTAATATGCTTAATTTAAAAACTCTTAACTTATCAACCAATTTAAGCAAAATCTATATCATTTTCCCCTATGGTGATTTTCTTTTGTTGTATTGAGTGGAGTTTGCAATTCTCAAGGCTCTTGCTGAGGCTGATTGCAAGTTTCATCAGTGAACTTTTTGTGACTTCCTGGTTCACACACTGAAGATCACTAGATTTTCTTCCTGGCTGCTAAATGTATGACTTCAGTTATTATGGAGGAAAATGAATCTTTGGACTTTGAGTATAGCATTATAACAGAATAGTATTTGTCCTTTGGACCAGGGAAATTTGTCATTTTGTTTGTTACTAATTCAATTTTTCCTCCAGTAAATATTTTTTTTTATTGATTCCCTATTGTTATATTATAACTGGCAGGTCAGTAACTAAAAATTTTTATATTTGGGCCAATTCATTTAGGGGGATGAGTGTCTCAGTGTGACCACTTCTATGTATTGTTGAGATAGATTAGAGATGGAAGATATGGGAGCTGAGGAGGTCGAGGACTGAGAAGTTAGGGCATTCGGTTGAGGATGGAGAAAAAAGGACTGTGGATGTGGCACAACTTATTGGGAGTTGGGGTCTTTGAGGCCCTTAGAGGATAGTAACAAGTAGAAAAGAGTTGATCTTCAAAGAGGAGGGTAGTTGTTGAACACTTCTGGCAAAGTCATCTACAATTCCTAGAGGGGAACAATGAATCTTTCAATTTTTCTCCCTGGGTCTTTGTCAGGGGATAGAAGAGGTGGAGCTAGTCAGCCTTGGAAAGGGTGTGAAGAGAATGATGCTTTTAGGACAAAGCTAGATTTTGGTGACAACTATAAGAAGAAAAGGATGTGAGAAGAAACAAATCTAGATAATAGTTTTAGAGCTTGAAGGCACCCTTAGAAGTGTGTTAGTGGAAATTTGGGGTTCATTTGAGCCTTAAATATTTAGATATGTGACATAAACTTCCTGTGGACATTTAGGGGACTTGGAAACTACATTTTCCATGATTCCTCTTGTAATACAGGTAGACAGGAAGTGTGATTATATAGATAAACAGGATAAGTACTTCTGATGTCATTGAGGGAGGTCTTTTCAGCAAGGTGGGAGAAGGTATGGTGGGCGATTTGAATTAAATAATAGTAGGTGCGTGGCCTTAATTTTTACCAACATGGCTTTAATTAAAATATTAATACTTCTATTTACATCCATTTATAAGGTGCAGAAAAATCAGACCAGGGAAAGACATTTCTCTTGTACATATATTTAGTCCTGTTATTTCTCTTATATATAGAATGGCAACTTTCTGTAGTCCTGGCTCCTGAATGGGTAATTGCAAACTGCTTAAATCACTTTAATTGCGCCTTGATTTAAGGACCTGTTATAAGTTTATTTTTCCTTACATTTTTTGCACATAAGATTTTGACATTTTACATTTCATTCACAAGTCAATTTTTTTCTCTTTTATTTGGATTTTATTTTTATTTTTTATTTTTATTTTTTCTTTTGCCAATTGATTTCACACAACCCCATGACTCAGCCATGTATCCTTAGCTGACCTGGGGTATCCTCGTCAGGGGAGAATGTGTTATCGACTTTCCTCAGCAGGGTGTGTGAATTTTATAATCATAATGTCTGTATTATAATCTATAATGAAAAATTTTTAACTCTTTTAAGAGTAATTTCAGGGGAAGAATGTATAATTCTCCTCAGAAGGGAATGTATGTTTTATAATCTATAATGTAAAGTTTAAGTTCTTTTGAGAGTAATTTCAGGTTAAGAAATTTGCCATCTCCCCAGAATCCAGACAATGAACTTATTTGGAGAAGGCACCATGAAGATGCCTGAAGAGCTTTCACTGGATCATGAAGATCTAAAATGAACTTTGGGAGTTGATTGAACTATGGGGAGTTGAATGCATTTGTCTTTGAATGTACACTCTTATGCCAATAGGGGACTTCCCCAATTGGCTTTTTGTCAATGCAGCTAGTTTTTATCCTCTTTTCTTTTATCCCTAAATTTCTATAATTTAAAAGTTATGTTTATAAGAGCATTCAAGGAGACTAGTCTCTTTCTGCTCTCAGGGGGGAATGTGTTAGTGGAAATTTTGGGTTCATTTGAGTCTTAAATATTTAGATATGTGACATAAACTTCCTGCGGATGTTTAGGGGACTTGGAAACTACATTTCCCATGATTCCTCTTGTAATACAGGTAGACAGGAAGTGTGATTATGTAGATGAACAGGATAAGTACTCCTGATGTCATTGGGGGAGGTCTTTTTTCGTAGGAGGCAGCTAGGTGGGAGAAGGTATGGCGGGAGATTTGAATTAAATAATAGCAGGCGCATGGCCTTCTTTTATTTTACCAACTTGGCTTTAATTAAAATATTAATACTTCTATTTACATCCATCTATATTCATTTTAATCATTACAGAAGTCACCTATTTCAATTCCCTCATTTTATAGAAACAAGCTTGGAGAGATAAAGGTCACACAGGTAACTACCAGTGGCAGGGCTACAATTTGAATTAGGGTCTTCTGACTCCAAATCCATCAGTACTCTGCCATGATAGAAGATTCTAGAAATTGCTATGGAAATGGAAGTAGAAAAGAGGACAGGAGCTGAAGAAGGTTGTTAGTAATTTAGAGGCAAATCCACTGGATCATCTAGTCCAGTGATGGTGAACCTTATAGAGACCGAGTACCCAAACTGCAACCCTTACATGACATTTCAGCTCCCTGCCTTACCCTAGACAGGGGAGGGAGGAAGCACTCCCATTGGGCTGTTGGGAATAGGAGAGGGTCATGTTGGAAATGTCCTCAGGTGCATGTGGAGAGGGGGAAGGGAGCAGCTTCCTCCAGCACACTCTGGCACCTATGCCAACGGTTCATCAATATAGATCTAGTTCAATCAATCTCCCTCCCATTTAGATGAAGAAACTTGGGATCAATGAAGGTAAATTACTTTTTAAAAGTCACATGGATGGTTAATAACAGAGTTAGGAGTCAGGCTCAGATTTGCTCCAAATCCAGTACCTTTTCTAACAAATCAAACCTAGACCTGGGCTCAAATCTTGACTTTACCACACATTAGCTCTGTCATTTAATCTACTTAAGTCTCAATTTCCTCATCTGCAAATTATCTCCTCCACTGTATTGTTTTGAGGATCCAATAAGACATAAATTTCCAACCTTTTTACCATTGGCTTTCATTAAAGTTTCCCATAATTCCTATTCAGTATTAAAGGAAATAAATTCTGGCATTTACAATGTATATTCATGAAAGAAATAGATGAATTAATGTCAATAGATACTGTAGTAATTTACCAAAAATTCCCCCCTAACAAGCTTTTTATATTTTTCAAGCCAATTATTCAAACCAATTCTCCACACTTCAAAGCTTGAGAGACTAACAGCCCATCCTCTTCTGGGAATAGAGAGAGGAAGTCCAGTCATCTTTCCCAAGGGTATTCTTCCTCTGAGGCCTACTATAGTGGATGTTGCCCCCACCATAGTACCAGTAGGAACCTATTCTTTATAGATTTCATAGGGCTACACACAAGCACATTGAGGAATCACACAAGTGAAGCAAGGTAAAGAATGTCACCAGAGAAATATATGATGAAGGTTGAAAAGAGATGAGGAGGTCAAGTAGTGAGGGATAACTGGTGGTTACCCACATCCTCTCTTGCTATCCACACAATGTCAAGAGAATGAGAAAAATACCCTATGCATTTTGGGTAGATTCTCTTTGAAAGTTATCTTTGAGTATGAGGACAGGAGTTGTACAGAATGAGTAGGCATGGGTGGGGTGTCATTTGCAAAACTGGAGGGTATAACCACATTAATGAGGTCACAGATCCACTGCAGAACTGGGCAAAGAGGACTATTCTTTTTGGATCTCTAAAGTGATTTCTGGAGTCCTCAATGGTACAACGTGAAATTTGTTTGTTTTTTAACCTAATGCCTTCATAATTGGAAAAAATAAGGAAAACACTAATCTAGACATTCCATTGAGAACTATGGCTCATCTGAAGCTCTTAACCAATGAAAAAGAAGGAAAAGAGGAAGGAAAACCCTAATTGACTTTTTGTCAATGTACAACATTGGTTTTGCTTTCTCTCTCTTCTATTTCCCTCTTATCTCTAACTATTGTAGTTTTCTCTTAGAAGGTGCAATATTGTATGCACCTGTAGATAGAAGATTTTTAGGGGTACAAGATGATTATGTCAAATTATCAATTGGGGAGACTAGTCTCCCAAATGATCATAGGGAGAATTGTGAAGATGAGATTAACTCTCCCCTGCCAATTTTTAGATTTAATCATTGGAAGCATATATACCCCACTTATCCTAAAGTGGGGGAGGTATGTGACCCACAGGTGTGATAGTGGGTGATGAATCAGAATCAACTGACTGCCCCTTGGGCAGTCCTAAACAAAACTTTAGCTGTAATTGGTACACACGAAGTGCCCTTAATCACTTTATCCCTGGAATCTGCTCTATCTTCTCAAAGAACTTCAAGCTATTGACTAAACTTGTCTTCCTACAAGGGGAGGCACTAAGGGAGACAATAAAAGGAGAACCACTGGACAGCAACTCAAATACAAAGTTGTTTCCCCAAGGCAACTGCCTCTTCTGGCCCTATGGGCAGCCTGAGGGATTCTTGCTCTAGACTTCTACCTGGGATAATAATGTCTCCATCTCTGTTTAGAGGTGGCAGACCATGGTAGGCAGAGGTACCCTGTACAAGGTCATATAAGGACAGCACATGTATCCTTAGAAGCCTTTTCTCTCCTTCTGCCAACCCCCTCTCCTCCTGTGAGGATAATTGGACCCATTAATTCCTAATGTACACTAAAAACATTCTAAAACCTTGCCATCAAAAAGGAAGCTAGTTTCCTTATGTCAACAAGGCTTAATACATTTCTTTTCAAAATACAGAAGGCCCAGTAAGTCACATTTTTTTTTTTGTTTGACTAGCAAATGGTAAATTTTCACCCACTGCAAAGGATAGAAGGACTTGTCTCTCTGCCACTGTTTGGTTAAGAAGTCCCGACAGCGTAAACATTTACTAGGTAGAGTTAATACTTTTGAAAACTCATTTTAAAAAAAGGAAAAGGAATTTATTTCTATAGCTTTTCACAGGACTCTAAAGGGAGAAGCTCATCGGCCAACCATTCAAGTAAGGGAGAGAGCACCAAGTCTTGCTAGAGTTTCTAAAAACCTTAACTGTTAAATAAATGCAGTTAAATTTTCAGTGCAAGGCATAGAGAATTCTTCATAGTGCTCCTGCATCCCATAAACTCTTGAGTATGAAGCACCACAGCAGCTAATAAAAAAATAAAATAAAATGGTATTAAAATGTTAATGACTTGCCAGTATTTCCATTTATATATACATATGACAGTTTCTGAGCCCACTGAATTGTAGAGAATGGCTTAAACATCACCACAGTTGGAACAAAGTCATACTAAATGCAGAGCATTTCAAATTCAGAAGAAATGTCTTCATTTAACTTACATTTAAATGAGGATCACAGCAGATGGAAAGCTTGCATGTGATGTCAGGAGATGAGAAATCCAAATCAGGGAGTGCCTAGTAAGAGGAGGAGAGTTAGCAAGCCACCAGATTGTTTTTTTTTTTGTCTTAGCTACCCAACAGGGATAAATACTAGCACAGGTGAAGTATTTTGACCACCTGGGAAGAGAGGAACTATAGGAAACCCAAGGTTTCTTTGAAATCTTTACCATTGTTTATGCAGTTTAGGGGTGAAGGAGCCCAGAGAATCTCAAATTAGGTACATTCATTCATTCATTTATCCAAGTTTTATATCTAGTTAATAAAAAATAAAACAAAATGGCACTAAAATGTTAATAACTCACCAATATTTCCATTTTATATACATATGACAGTTTCTATGTATTTATTTTGGTGGGTACAGATAAAGTGGTATAAGAAATTCACTTGGCTAGTGGGAAAAATGAAGAAACTAATTTGTTAGGTTTTGATTAAAACTATCATTGGTTGGGTTAAGTTTTCTTCCCTACTCAGTTTTGATTCTACAGGATAATCAAGGAAGGTTTTAGTTTTGGGACTGAATCCATAAGGACCAGCATCGATGTCAGCTTCCAAACTGAATGCCCGAATCTTTCCTACTCTCTATTTTTATCAATTATTGTTGATAAAATGATGGGGGAGTACTTGTTATTCTGTCCCTACTTTAATAAATTTGTCTAAGATAGTTATAGAACAAGACTGGGAAGGACTGGGAATCAGGAGAGGTAGATTGGAGTTTCAGTACAACCACTAGTTAGCTAGGTAATGATGGGCAACTCAGATGATTTCTCAATGTTTCAATTTCTTTTTCTATAAAATGTGGATAACAATATCTGACCTTCCATCTGAGGGTTGTTGTGAAGAAATAATGAATTAAGAGGTTGTGAAGCTGCTTTGAAAAGTACAAAATACTACAGATGGCTAGTGTGGCCTTTGATGGGACCACAGCTCCTGGGACTTTGGGACTTTTATGCTACACTCTTTACTCATTTTTCTGCAAATAGGACTAATAGTAACAACAGTGATGGTGGGGGCTAGGGTCCAGGATGACAGAACAATCACAGCTGCTGGCTCTTGAGACAGCTGATCGATGCAACTGCAGAGTAACTCAAGGATGTGTACATAGTTATATGTGTATCTGTCCTAATGTCTTCTAGGTCAGGGCCAACTGACAAAAGTCTTTGGCTGTATTAGCACAAGACAATCAATTCTGTCTGGCTCTCTCTCTCTCTCTCTCTCTCTCTCTCTCTCTCTCTCTCTCTCTCTCTCTCTCTCTCTCTCTCTCCCCATGTCTCTCCACTATTAATAAATGACAATAATAGCTCACCTTTGTATAGCACTTTAAGCTTTTTCAAAATTAATTTTTATCTTTTCAGTGGTCAAATATTTATTCTTTAATCCCTCCTACTTCCTCCTCCCCATTTGGGAGAGGGAGGTGAACAAAGCTCTTGGTAAATAAGCATTGTCAAACAAAACAAATCCCCATATTTCTATGCCCCCAAATATGGCTCATTCTGCATATTAGTCCATCACCTTTTTTCCAGGAGGTGGACAGCGTTCAAAAATATGAAATGCTTCATGAATTTGCATGCTATTCTTACACAGGGGCCACAGCAATTTGAGGTGGATTTTGAACCCAGAGAGGTCTACTGACTCTGAATTTCAGGTTTCTTTCATTATACTACCGGATAATTTCTTAGATAAAATTATTAGAAATCCTTCACTGACTTTTCTCATAAATGAAGGAATGAATAGGAAAAAAGAGCTTAGAGGAATGTCTGACCAAAGAAAGAGAGGCAGAGACAGAGACAGAAACAGAAACAGAGATAGAGAGATGGGCCTTTTTTATAGTGCGAGTGAGAGATAACTACTCTGTTAGTATCCACATAATGTCAACAGAACTAAAGGAAGGCCTTCAGCACATTAAATAGCACCCTTATCATGAATTTATGGAAGAGCATGAATGAGAGTTGAGTCAGATGGGCAATCATGGATGGCTGGGAAGGAAGGGGAAAGGTTGCAGTCTTCCTTATTGGAGGATATATAGTACACACATCCAAGAGATCACAGATCTACTGGTATCTTGAAATATGAAAGTAAGTGAAACTAGTTTTCAGTGCCACACTTCAGTTACCCAGGCAGATTCAATCCCCAGGGATGAGGAGAATCAGCATTTTAATATCTTTTCCAAATGGCAATTTTTGAATGCAATTCAAGGTACATAAAACTGCCCCAAAACTTCTTGGAGAAAAGAAATCACACAGCTAAGCCTACTTTCTGACAGCATGAGAAATAGGTGTAGCTATTTGCCTTACCAATAAAGAACTCCTCTCTCAGCTCACCTCTCTTCAATTCAAGGCAATCACACTTTCCCTCCCCAGTGATTCTGAAGATGCCTGAATTTGCACATTGCATTAAACAGGCACAATATTCAAGTGTGGTGTGGGAAATAAAATGTTAATTTATCCAAATCACTGAAATTTTATTCAACCAATATTCAGAGAATCATATAGCTATAACATGGTTTTATATCAATCCCCTTTACCACATTGTGGATTAAAACCAGAAGAGCTAGAAAGAGAAACAAATTTTTAGAGAGACATAAAGGGAAAGATGACAACCAAGAATTATACCTTTTCTTCTTTAAGTTCTGGTTTATTCTTTTCTATTTTTCCCCCCCTCTCAATGGCCTTGGCATGAAACTTTTCTCTTTCCCACTCTCAGGGCATCTATGTATTTATCTAGTGAACTGATCCTAATTCTTTAGATAACAAATAATACAATATGATAGTTTGTACATGTGTTATTGTACAATACATATTTTCATGTTCATCACATTGTGAAAGAAGACACATATCACTTACACTAGAGAAAAATCCATGGAGGAAATAAAGTGAAGAATGGTATGCTTCAATTTGTATTGAGAATTTCCTTCCAGAGTAGTTGATAGTCTTTTCCCTCATGAGTGCCTCGGAGTTGTCCTGAATCCTTGATTTGATGATAATAGTTGTCATTCACAGTTGGCCATTGTACATTATTGCTGTTACAGTATACACCTTTCTCCTGGTTCTGTTCACTTCACTTTGCATCATTTCATGTAAGTCTTTCTAGGTTTTTTGTGATCTTTTTATTGGTGATTTCTTATGGCATTGTAGTATTCCATTATAATCCTCTACCACAACTTGTTCAGCCTTTCCCCAACTGATGGACATCCCTTAAGTTTCTAGTTCTTTGCTACCACAAAAAAGAGCTGCTCCAAACACCTGCAGTCAACTGTGGATAACTGAAATAGTGGATTACCAAATCAGCAGATATGGGAGCAGAAATAGCAGAAATGGCACTAGCAGCATCACTTAATCAAAGGCATATGATAACATCAGATTCAGAGAACACTAGAGGTAGACTACAGAAAACTTTTGCTTGGGAGTGTGGTTATGGGGACAAAAGGAGAAGAGTTATATACCAGGAAGGCCAGATTTACCATGTGACAGTCTGTAATTTCTTGGCAGACAGTCTGAAACTTATGAACTGTTTATTTTTTATTTTCTAGGATTTTCCAAATTTATCCAATTTTTTTCATTTTTTTTTTTTGTGGATAACTGCAGATGTTGAATCAGTAGATTTTGAATCAACAGATATGGCACACAACTGCATTTCTCCCATGGATGGTCTTTTTTCAAATTTTCCCAAGATGATAGCCAAATTCTGTTCCATTTTGACTCTACTTCCTCACGTTGTGAGGAAGATTAGATTAGGTATTGATTATGTATTGATTAGGAAGTACCTAGCAGGAAGGAGCTGGAGCTGGGAATTCCAGGTTGGAATGAAGGAGGAGGAAGTCTGGCTGTGCCCTGAGTGTGGACTCCATTAGTGGTGGGCAAAACTGTTGCCAGCCTGGGAGACCTCAGAGCAAAGGACATCCTGCTTCCTGATTTCCCCTGGGATCCTATGTGCGGTGTGGCATCTAGAAAAGGACAAATCTACAGAGCCAAGAGAGGAGGAGAAGTTTGAAAACTGGAGGACAGTGCTTCAAGCAGAACCCTCTCTACTTGGTACCTGAGATCATCTTGACTCCTGGCATCCAGAGATCATCAGTGGATTGCAGTGAGAATCCCAAAGCCACTAAGTCCTAGCTGCACTCAAGCCTGGCAGGTTCCAGATTTGAGGCAGAAACCCAGAGACTCCATTTATAGCTCCTTGGGCCCTGTTAGTTTAGATCACTAAATTAGAGTAGAATAAGTCCTCCCATTGCCCTGTGGTTTTATCCTTTAGATTTTAAGTATAGAAATCCTTTCCCACCTTTTAGTCTAACATAATTAAAGCTATTAAGTCCCTTTTACCTTGTTAGCCTGTTACTATACTCTGGTCTAGTGGAAGCTGGGTGACAGTTAAGATCAACTGCCATTCCTGTGGAAATCCAGTAAACTCTGGTCTCTTCACCCTGATCCAGTCTCTCATAAATCCTAGAGTGTGTTCCTACAAACCACTTAGTTTATTGTAATATCCCTGGTGACCCCATTACCTTACATATATTTCCCTACACTCAAGGGTGAATGGGGTGTTCAGGGAGGATTAGCACCTCTGGTGTGAGGGCTTTACAAGCTCTTTTCAGAACTGCTTATCCACCTTTGGTGTCTACTTGTTACCCAACTCTCACTTGTGACTCCAAGAAGCTGTAGCATGTGCAGTGGCCACACTTCAGTAAAACTGTCTTGGCAGACAAGATAAACCAAGCTGAGGGTAATCAACAAGCCTCAGATCCATTTATGAATTAGGGAGTATGCCTACCCCAAGCATATGAAAAATTTCCCCAGTGGAATGGGCTGATGAGAATAATTTGTTCTGAAGGCCACGAAAGTGGCTAAAGCAGGGACTTACTATGTTTAGAGCTTGGTCAGACACCAAAGCCACCAAGATCTTTCTCTATATCCCAGACTATTGCCAGTCATGTTGATTTTTGTTTTGCCACTGGAGTTAACTAACTCTGGAAGAGAGAATGAGACTAGAGATCTTGTGCAATTCTGTCTCTCTTAAAATCCAGTTCTTGCATAAATCAAGACATCTCTTTCCTGATGTCATTGATCCTCTTTGAAAAAAGGAAAATGAAGGATGAACACCACCACCATTTGTTTATCATATTGTGGGATATGTTTGATGTTTACTTAGGGTTTCTAACTTTCTGAGCTCTATTAGACACTGGTAGAATGTTAGAGAAAATCTGAAAAACTGCCTATATTTTTTTATCCTACCCCAGGCAACAGCTTCCCTAGCCCCACACTCAGCTTCTCCCAGGTTTAGCACAGCTCTTTTGGGGGTAATAGCTATTCACACCATAACTCAAGTCCTCATTAGATGTGTTATTACCATTACATATCAGAGACATACATCTAATAGCAAAATCATTTAATTAAGACATGAAACAAATAAGGAAGCCCATCAAGTGGTAAAACATGCTCTGCATTCATAAACAAAGGGTTGAAAATCTCCTGTATCTTTAGGCTACTTTAATTCTTCCAATTTCCTCATGTAATGAGGGAGGATAATAATTTTGCACAAAGGGCGAGAAATCGGGAACTTAATGTTGGTGCTTTATCTCTTAGAATAACTTCTGCCAGGATAATGAACCACTGAGAGCTTTTGTCTCAGATGTATTTATCCCCCAAATCCTGCTCAGGTTCAGGATGCCATGAGACCTTGATCTACCTGACTGCTCCTCCCTTTCTTTCTTCTCTGCTCTTACCTCTTCCTCTTCATTGAGGATAGAGGAATAAAACTATTGGTAACAAATATCCATTGTTAAAATAAATTCCCATATGATCCTTGTCCTCAAATATGTTTCATTCTGCATATTAGTCCATCATCTCTATATTAGGAGATGGGTGACATTCAAAAATAGGAAACACTTCATAAATTTGCATGCCATTATTATACAGGGGTACAATGGGACCTCAGGGTAATTGTTAATTTATGGGGCTTTAAAAATCTTTTTATTTGTTTGTTTTTCAATTCTAAGACTATGGAAACTTCTGAAATTGCTTTATATTGGGACATAATTTCTGTTATGGAGAAGTATGAGAGGTCATAGAGATCAGAGAAAGTTTAGACCTCCATCTTTTTGATTATTTGATCTTGAAGTCTTATAATTGTATTTTTAATATATGATTTTTCCTCCTGGTTCTCATTTCACTCTTCATCCATTCATATAAGTAAAAATCCTCTTCTAATGCAAAAGACATCCAGATATAGCATACTTAGTAAAAATCTGTACATATATCCATTTTCTTCTTTTGCCTTTTATTTCTTTACTCCTTTTCTTAAAATTGAAATAAAAAGATTATGGACCCATAGTTATGTAAACCTCACTGTTTAGCTTTCAAAATTCTATAGGGCATCTGGGTGGCTCAGTGGATTGAGAGCCAGGCCTAGAGATGGGAGGTCTTGGGCTCAAATCTGGCCTCAGACACTTCCCAGCTGTGTGACCCTGGGCAAGTCACTTGACCCCCATTGCTTAGCCCTTACCACTCTTCTGCCTTGGAGCCAGTACCAGTATTGACTCCGAGACAGAAGGTAAGGGTTTAAAAAAATTAAAAAATATATATTAAAATTCTTTGTAAACAAGTCCCAACTTCTCTTGCTATCCTCTTTGTTCTTTATTTCTCTCCTATGGACTCTTAGATCATAGATTTCTTTCTATTCTTCACACAGCAATACTCAATCTCCCATCTCTACTCTTTTGCATTGGACATCCTTCATGATTAGAGGGCAGTCTCTCTTCACTTCTGCTCCACAGAATCCCTCTTTTCCTTTAAGATGTAGCTCAAGCTTTGCCTTCTCTGCAAAACCTTTCCTGACACCCTCAGTTGCTGGTGCCTTCTCTCCCTACCACATATTTAACCAATATGTTTATTCTCTTTGTACTTATTCTATTTACATTTATACTTTTTGTCTCTTTGTTGAGATATAAAATTCTTTGAAAGGACAAATTATTTCACTAGCACAGGGCTTGGCAAACAGTAGGCACTTAATAAACCCTGGAAATTTGTGAGTAATCTAGAAATATGTTTTGCATGACTTTATATGTATAATTGGTATCAGATTATTTGTTTTCTCCATAGGTAGGGGAGGGCTCAAAGGAGGGAGATAATTTCTATCTCAACATTAAAAACATTAAAAAATAAATTTGTGTTGCTGAATAATAATGTTCTCCATAAATAAGATTGTAAAAGCATAGATATAAAGCTAGAAAAGACCCAAGGGTCATCTAGCCTGGCCCCTCTTTTTTTAGAAGAAGAAACTGATACCTAGGGAATATATGTGACTTGGCCAACTTATCACCGGTAGGCACTGTCAAAGGAAGGATTTGAATACCAGTCTTGGATTCTAGAGCCAGTGTTCTTTCCAGGCATGCTAACAGTTTGCAGAGAGATAATTCTGATCCAGTAAACATTCATTAAGCACCTACTATGTGCCAGTCATTGTACTAAGCAGGGTTACCATTAATAAAAAGAAAAACAATCCCTGCCCTCAAGGAGCTCACAGTATGGTGAGGGGAGACAGCACACAAGCATACAAAGAGGGCAAGAAAGGGTGAGGGATGGGCAATTGCAGGGCATATACCCATCATGGGAGCACCTTGTTTAGTGGAGTAGAAACCAGAAAGAGCAGTAAATGGAAAACATTGCAAAAGATCATATTTTGTATGTGTGGGTGAGAAGGGGGATGGTTATCGTTTTTTGTATCATTGAGGGCTTATCTGATGTTTTCTGGCCCTAAATTTAATTTGTTATGTTAGCCTGTTTCCTTTCTTTTGTGACAGAAGTTCTTTAAAAATTTTTTTCAAAAATTTATTTAATTAATTTAGAATATTTTCCCATAGTTACATGATTCATATTCTTTCCCTCACCTCCTCCCTTCCCTTCCTGGAGCCGATGAGCAAATCCACTGAGTTTTACATGTAGCATGGTTCAAAATCTATTTCCATAATATTTGCAGTAGAGTGATTATTTAGAGTCAACGTCCCCAATCATATCCCCGTCGAACTAAGTGATCTATCATATATTTTTCTTCTGTATTTTATAAGGATTACAGTAGAAAATAAGTATTGTTTTATTAGTTTAGAGATAAGAAATAGAAAAGCTGGTTTGAGGAAGAATTGGAATTTCAAATAGAGCTGAGAGAGTGTTAATTTCAACTGTTGGCAGTTAAAACCATTATTCTATGACACTTATACTCTCTGGGTGTGGCATTCCAGGAAGAGGTTTCTGGCATTCCACAGAGCCACACGCAGCTGCTTTCTCTCTCAGGGCTCGAGAAGGTAATATCTTTGCCTCTCTCTATCTTGGTCTGAGAGAAAGACTTGAAGGAGTGGAGTGTTTTCTTTTCCAACTTGGGAAACACTATTCATTTATCTGTTACTGTCTATAGATTGTTAAACTGTGAAAAGACCAAACAAAACCTGGTCTTTGTTTTGGACTCTGAGTCTGTTAAGGCTCAGAGTCCTAACTTGATTCTTGTGGAGACTCAACCAGCTAGCCTTGGTTATCTTTATAACTTAAAGGCAAAGTTAAGTGTTAGAATGGTTAGGTTTATTTAGAATAGTATAAATTTGGTTAGTTAGATCAGGGAGGATTAGTGTAGCCTGTGAGCCACAGGAGAAGTGGTTCCTTGTGGGACCTGGGAGTTTATTTGGGTGGAGTTAGAATCCCTTAGAATTAGAAATCCTTTCCCCCTTATATGTATTCAAATAAATAGTTTATTTTTCATAAACAAGAGTCTCTTTAGTGTTCTTTGTGCCTAGTCCTGAAGGGAAGTGCATCTTTGAGTTTCACTTCACTGACCACTGAAGATACTTTGATAACATCTATCAAAAGTATCTGGAAACAATTTTGAACCTTTATTTTCAAGTTCTTTGTCCTTTATTTGGGTGCTTGCTTATTTTATTTTTATAGTTTCTACTCCCATAGTTCTTTCTCTGGATGTGGATAGTGTTCTTTCTCATAAATCCTTTGGGATTGTCCTGGGTCATTGCATGGCTGCTAGTAGAAAAGTCCATTCAATTGTACCACAGTGTATCAGTCTCTGTGTACAGTGTTCTTCTGGTTCTGCTCCTTTCACTCTGCATCAATTCCTGGAGGTTGTTCCAGTTCACATGGAATTCCTCCAGTTCATCATTCCTCTCACCACAATAATATTCCATCACCATCAGATACCACAATTTGTTCAGCCATTCCTCAATTGATGGATACTCCCTCACTTTCCAATTTTTTGCTGCCACAAAGAGTGCAGATATGAATATTTTTGTATAAATATTTTTCCCTTTTATTATGACAGGGAAATTCTTGAAGGGCCTATCTGTCAGAGCTAGAGAAGAGGGAAAACAGATCGTGTGTCTATTGTCCCTCTGTGCTTATCTTTGGGTTATGGTCTATTCTCCCTAGCTTTTGTAGGGAAGAATCTCTGAGAACAAGAGAGGAGCTTTGCATGCTGAACTTTTCAATTCCTCCCAAAGTCCTTTTAATTTAATTTTTATTTTTGCACTTTCTCTATGGAAATGCCATTATATTTTAAAAATATACCTTATTCTAATAGTCTGAAAATTAATTTTTTTGCAATGCCCTCATTAATTGGGAGGAAAAGAATTCTGGTACACAAATAAGCTGTGATATTTTATGAATAATCATTATGCTATAAATAATATTGGCTGCCAGAAATAAAAAGTCTGCCTACTCACAAATAAAAAATCAATTGACTTTATGGCAAGGAAGGGGATTTGCAATTGGCTAGAGGGACAGGGAAGCATAATGAATGGCTTTAGGTTTTATTCTTGTCTGTATTTAAGCATTTTCAAACCTGTGATGCATTATTCAGATAGAAAAAAAAGATTTTTGATGCCATTTATTTTTGTACCATTGTCATTTTTCTGATATACCTTCATCTCTACTAAACAATGTAAAACAGCTAGCAAAACTGGCACAGAGACAGAATCTGATCACACATGCAACACCCCCTACTTGTGATTCCTCACTTCTTTATAGAGAAGAGGGAATTTTGTTTCATCAGATCTTCTCCTGGATTGAGAATAGTTACTGTAACTAATCGAAGTCTAGCACCTTTTAGTACTGTTTTTGCTTACATTAGTGCAGTCATCGTGTGTATTGTTCTCCTGGTTCTGCTTATTCCACTCTTTGACAGTTCATGTGAGGTTGTCCACATGACTCTTAGTTCATAAGCAGAGTGAGATTTTTAAAAAAATAAGCATATTTTCTAAATATGAATTGCTTGAACTCAACTTTAAAAAGAGGGGCATTGGAGTTTCCAAATTGGATTGGAAGGGCTGTGCCAGTATAGTGCTGTGGATCTAGATGTTTGTCGTATGGGGAGGGGAGTGAGGGAGGAGAAGGCCAGAATGTTAACTGGAATAAAAGAGGTGAAGCCTCCAGACATGATCCATCACTTACCATACTAAATTCATACATAATGGAGGGAGGGAGTTGTTATTGGTCATTGCATCAGCTGCCAGTGGGACTTCTAAGTCAGAGAAGTAGGAAGAAATAGAATATAGTAAAAATAGATACCAATTTGGAGTCTTAGGACCTTGGCTAGAATTCTGACTCTGCCACCGTACTATCTTTGTGGTCTTAGGGAAGTTTCTTAAGCTCGCTAGAGCTCTGCATCTGGAAAATGAGGAGGTTACATTAGATTACTTCAAAAGTCCCTCTCATTTCTAAATCTCTAAACCAGGGCTTTATATAGGATTTATAATTCAAGTCCTCTAATTCCAGTAGCTAGGGGTAGCCAGGTGGTACAATGGATAGAAGACTGGATCTGGAGTCAAGAAGACTCATCTTTCTGAGTTCAAATATGGCATCAGAAAGTTACTAGTTGTTGAACCCTGGACAAGCCACTTAACTCTTTGACTCAGTTTCCTTATCTGTTAAATGAACTAAAAAAGGAAATGGAAAACCTTTCCAGTATCTTTGCAAAGAAAACCTCAAAAGGGGATATAAAGAGCTGGATACAACTGAAACGACTCAACAACCTCTAATTCAGTGAGCCAAATTTAGTATCATGCTGCCGCTAACTCTATACTAACAGGACATTATTCTAGTACCTGTTGGTTTAAGAAAAGGAAGCTTGAGTTCTATGCAGAGCTGACAAGTCATTTAGGGAGTCACTGAACCCAGATACATATTCAACAATCAGACTTGCATTATAATTACACAGGTCAACTCTAGGCTGTTTGAAGCAATGACATTCATCCATTCTACATTTGTGACTTACTATTTTCACAGAAGAATCTCTTATTTTTACATGATTTAGGACCATAACAAGAAAACATTGAGTAGTTCACAATTTTATCTTTATGAAGTCTGAATTCTGCCTTCCTGACATTTTTAATTATAATTATTTTTATCTAGTTTGCACTACCCTGCAAACATAGTGTTAACTTCATTCCACAAATTTCTCATTGTTCTCATTTTCTATTTTTCAAACATTCAATTTTATTTCATTTTCAGTTCCAAATTCTCTCTGACCCCCTTTCCCCTGCCCATTGAGAAGGCAAGAAAAAGAAAACCTATTGAAAATATATATAGACATCCAAAAAAATTTATGTATTAGCAAGGTCCCATCCCCCTTTATCTTGGGTGAGTAGCAACTAAGAATAAGACAGATATAAAAGAAAATAGGCTTCATTTTTCAGTAAGTCCATCAACTTTTCCTCTGGAAGTGGATAAGCATATTTTATCATGCAGTTTTTGGAGTTGTGGTAGTCATTGTACTGACCAGTTCCTGTGTCTTTCAGAGGTGATTATCTTAATGATATCACTGATACAATAATCCCAGACAATTCTAAAGGACTTATGACGAAAAATGCTTTCCACCTCCAGAGAAAGAACTGATGGAGTCTGAATGCAGAACAAAGAATGCTATTTTTTTCCTTCTTTATTATTCTTGGTTTTTTTTTTGTCTGTGTTTTCTTTCACAATATGGCTAATATGGAAATACATTTTTCATGGCTACACATATATAATCTATGTCAAATTGTTTGCCTTCTCAAGGAGAGAGGAGTGGAAGGAAGGTGAGAGAAAATTTGAAACTCAAAGTTTTGAAAAATGAAGGTTAAAAATTAATTTTATATATAATTAGAAAAAAATAAGATAAAAATTTCACCCCAAAATCATTGCTCTTACTATATAAATTGTTCTCTTGCATTTACTAACTTTACTTTTTGTCAGGCCATTAAACTCTTTTTTTTAAAAAAACCATCCCCTTTATCATTTTTTCTATTGCAGAGTAAGTCTTCTATCACATTCATTGTTCTCATTTTATTGAATGAATTTATCTATTGTTTCTATGATTTGTTCTTTGATCTGCCAATTCTTTGAGATTGAGTTGTCTACAAGTAATTTTTAATACTTTCTTCAACAGTCTTTTATTGAATATAATTTTTATTGGATTGTGGTAAGTAAAAACATATTTAATTTTTGTGAGGTCTTTATGCCTCAATACATATTAGGTTAATTTTTGTACCTTTTCACATGCTCAAAAATGTGGCCATACCTTTCTATTCCCTTTAATAACCACTAGAGATCTACCATAGCTAACTTTCCTAAAATTCTATTCAGGTAGAAAGCTTTAAAAATTTTTAAAAACATTTATCAAGTCAGAAGAGTGGCAAAGGCTAGGCAATTGGGTGAAGTGATTTACCCAGGGTAACACAGCTAGAAAGTATCTGAGACCAGATTTCAGCCTAAGATCTTCCATCTACCTGGCTCTCTATCCACTAAACCACACAGCTGCCCCCAGGTCCATAGCTTCTTTGTTGTTTCTTCACCCCCCCCCCCCCCCCAGATTTGTCTGTGTCTGAAAGGGAGTACATTGAAGTCACAACTATTATAGTTTTGCTATATTTTCTCCTGTACTTGTTTAGCTTTTCTTTAAAGTACACAGATACTATGCCATTAGTTGTACATACAGGAAGTACTGATATTAATGTTACCTTTCAACATAATACCTTTCCCTCATTTATCTCTTTTAATAAAGTCCATTTTTTTTCTGTTGCCTTGCCTTGATTTTCTACTTCTATTTTTTTTTTGAGTTCAGCTGAAGTATAATAGTTTTTGCTCCCATTCTTTAGTTTAACTCCATGTGTATCTTTATGTTTCAAGTGTGTTTCTTATAAATAACATTGTTGGATTCTTTTTTTTTTCTAATCCACTCTGCTAATCCCTTCCTTGTGGCCCTGGGTTCTTTCTGTAAACATTGTCTGAAATCATGAAGGCTACTCAGGAAGGGCTAGTTCTAAATAGAGGTAATCAAAGTAGGTGGCAGCCAGTGGTATAAAGATCCTTCCCCCCCAAATACCTCTTCCCTGTCCTGCCCTGCTGATGCTTATACTTACCCCAATGGCTTCATTCCTTTCGGTTAAGTAGGGTATTATGTCATTAATATTTTCTGATAATGAGGAACATTATTCTTTATTAGTCTTGAACACATGAGTATAAATTAATTTATAAAGTCCTCTTTAGTCTCTTAGATGTCTGAAAGTAAGTTTTGGTTAGGGGGATTCTAGGAAGCTTCTATTGGCTTGAGATGGAAAGCCAAAGTGAAAGCTTTATAAACACTGGTTATTTGGGTTGGACAAAGACAAGTATGGAGGTTATAAAAAGGTTATAAAAAGGGAGTTGAGGAAGAGTTGAAGACAAATTTAATTCTCACAATTAAAAACACAGTTTATTAATTTTTTTTACATTGCTGTTAACTTCCCAATAATACTCTCCTTCCTTGTAACAAAGTTTAACAAATGAATAAGCAGATAGTGTTGGACAAGGTATGTCTCATTCCACATCAGTATTTTACCACCTGTTTCCCCAAAAGGAATAAGGTGTATTTCAACTGAAGTTCTCTAGAGTTGATTGGTCATTTCATCGACCTGAGTTTTAGGTATATTTTAGTTTTGTTTTCCTGTATACTATTGTAAAGATTTTGCATATTCTCGCAATTTTGCCTACTCCACTCTGTCCATTGTACAAATTTCCTTTGGTTTCTCTGAATTCCTTATATTTGTAGTTTCTTATGGAACAATAATATCTCATTATAGTCTCATGTCACAATTTGTTCTTCCATTCCTCAAATGATGGGCATCTCCTTTGTTTCCAGGTTTTCATTCCATAAAAATGCCATTGTATGCTTATTTTAGGGTATAGTGAATCTTTTCTCTCTTTATGAGTTCCCTAGGAAATATGCCCAGGCATGGTATGATTGGATCAAGGGTATCACTTGTCTACCAACTTTTCTTGCATTATTCATATAGTTTTCTGGAGTAGATTGATGAAATTACAGCTCTACCAATAATGTATTAGTATGACTTTCCATATCTGCCGCAAAGGTAACTATTCTTATCTTTTGTCATCTTACCCAATGTTCTGGATATGAGATGAAATCTCAGAAATGTCTTAATTTAAATTATCTCAGATTTCTTCCTTTACTATCTTGTTAATAGCAATATATAGAATATAACAATTACCATATGGTTTTCAGGGGCAATGTGGTGGAGTAAATGGTAAATACATCAAGTTGTGCTATGGTAAAAAGGAGGGACCTCTATTCTATTGCATTAATTGCCTAACTCCCACTCCTTTGATGAGAGGAGGGAAAGATGGTCCAGGGTGCCTAGGAGAATGAATGTATTTATTTTAGCCAGTGAATGGAACTCAAATTAGAGCTTGAGCAACATAGTCCCTATTTATACCTCACTCCAGGCAATGAAGGAACATGTGAAAATGCAAAACAATTGTTAGGTCATTTTTATTTTGTTTTGACTTTCAGGGTGTTTTGACTTGTCTGCTTAATCAGCTATACAGTGGTGTTTTAAAAATGAAAAGTTTGCAGGGTTGTTGCTGCCTTTCCTGTTCAATGACTGAATCTTACAATGTTCCTTAGAAGCAATGACTGAATCTTACAATGTTCCTTAAAGGTTGGTAGGAGCAAAGATTCTCTGTCCACTTCCTATTGCTTTTAGATTTTTATTCAGGTTTTTTGTTCTTATATGGTGTTTGTTTCCAGATATATCTCTACCAACTCGTAGGCAACAGTGTGATCTAGTGGATAGAGTACTGTTTTGGAGTCAGGATGACCAGAACTCAAATTCATCCTCAGATACTCACAAGTAATGTGACCCTTAACTTCTTAAAAGACACTTAACTTATGTCTGCCTCATTTTCCTTAACTATAAAAGGGGCATAATAATAGCAGTTACATCCTATGGTTATTATGGAGACAAAATAGGATAATATTTGTAAACTGTGACTGACATAAATATATATGCATATATATATATATTAGTAGGTACACAATGTCTGATTCATAGAAGATCCCTTATAAATACTTGTTTCCTTCCTTTTTTCCTTCTCAAATAATTATCCTGTGTGTGTGTGCATGTGTATGTGTGTGTGGGGGGGTAGGTATAGTCATCAACTGAATATTTCTTCTCAATATTCTTTTATCTCTGTGTGGTCATTATAATTACACATTTGGGGTTTTTTTATTGTTGATTTCTTTCCATTAACATTGTCAAAGCATTGGGTATATTTGCTTTCTTTTTTTTGTTTTTTTTGGTCTTGCTTATTTGAATCAATTCTCATGTCTTCTCATGATTCTCTGTATTCCTCATTTTTATGAAGCAGTAATAATGCATAGAATCTGTAAGCTACAATTGATTTAACCATTCCTTCTGTCAATGGCCATCTACTTTGGTTTCCAGTTTTTTGCCACTATAAAATGTGCTGCTCACATATTAAACAGTTTTGTTGACAATTGGAAAAGTGAAAATGGCATTGAAGATAATGTATAAAGACTAATGGCATTAATCCCATGCCTTCTATCCTTTACCCCAGGGGTGATAATTCTTTATTAGGTATGAGATAAACTTGGAAATAGAGAACTATGTTGGACTAAGACTGAGAAAGAATTTGATGATGTGGGCCAAACTTTTGATAAGACCTAAAACTGTGATTTGGCCTCATGGGCACACATACTTGTTTGGGGGGCGGGGAGGGGTCGTCAGGATTGTAGATGTAAAACTGGAAGGGATCTTAGAGGCATTCTGGTCTAGTTCATTTCTTTTTACAAATAAAGAAACTGAGCTTTAGAGGGATGAAATGTCTCTCACCCAAAGTAGTAAGTGATAATCTCAGGTTCCCCTGGTGTCAGAATCATTGTTTTTCTCATTGCATCATTAATATTCTGAACTGAAAATGAGGTGGGGCAAAGGAGACACTACCTAAGTATAGAATCAATTTAGGTCCCATAGGTGAGAGGTAACAGCTATGATCCTACATAAAACTGAAAAATAAACAAATTATAGATGATCACAGAAGAATCCAAGGAAGCTATCACTTTATTCATTCTATTTCTATGAATGTAGCCCTCTCATAATGTTTTAGTTGGATGCTTCTCTGTAGGAAAGATGACCCTAGGTTGGAAGGAAAACAATGTAAGTGCTTACTAAGTTGGAAAGATTTCGAAGTCTTGTACAAGTGATAGACTGTGTATATCTTCTGTCTTATCATCAGCCTCATTAAGGTCAGAGGGGCTCACTCATTACCTAGAAGGTGACAGGGAATGAATATTTTGTTCACGTTGGTTTTCAAAGTCCACTTGATAAAACATAGAAAGCTGCAATCTATGTCAGTGCTGGGAAAGCTAATATTGATGAAATTTTATATCCTTAAGAACAAATCAACTTCTTTGGTAGCTGTATAGTAATACTAATTCCTATTGGGTTTGTGGTTCCTTAGTATACCTTTATTTCCCTCTTATACTCTCTTTAAATCTGAAACATTAATCACTGGGTCAAAGGATCATAGGCCTAGCATTGGAAAGGACCTGGAAGTCATCAAGTCCATCCTGTTTAATTTATAAATGAGGAAACAAAGGCCCAGAGAAGTTAAATCAAACAATATTAGAGGAGGAATTTGAGCCCAAGTCCACTGACTCAGGAGCAACCCATTCATTCAAGCATTTATCCAGCAGCTAATATACATAATGACCTTCCTAGGCACTGAGTCTCTACAGTGATGATTATTATCTAAATAGGCTAAAAAGAGAGTGGAGTGATTTGCTATTTCATTCTCCTTTGGATTAAGGCAAAGAAAGGTTAAATGACTTGCCCAGGATAATGAAGCAAGTAGGTATATGAGACCAGATTTCAACTTAGGTTTTCCTTACTCCAGGCCTAACTCTCTATCCATTGAGCCATCTAGCTGCCTCCTATGATAAGGAAGGAAATCATCCTCCTGCCACTCAACATTCTTCACATGGCTGGAAAGAATAAAATATCATTGGTGGCCAAATAGGTATAGATTGATAGTCACTTTGCCCTAGAGGCAAGCTCATATAAAACTCCAGGAAATATTATCGTTAGGACCATGAGAGAAGCTTTCCTTTGTTCATTGAAGAATTCATGTTCCTTGATAACATGAGAGAGTCAGGTTTAATAAGGAGTAGTTTGATGACTATTTATATAAAACTTATTGAATAAATTTATAGAAATAAAATTCAAAGCAAAAAAGCTTGTATTCTCTTAAATTTGTGTTTCTTTACATATTCGTACCATTCCATCTCTACATTTAAGTCTCAAATGTTTGAGATTGCCGAAAACTTGTATATGTGCTTATAATTTTTAATCTTACGTTAATGTGGTAATTCCTACTTAGCAAAGGAATGACTTAGTTGATCTAAAAAAGCAAATAGCTGGAGATATTTGTACTTCTTTGTTTTTTCCTGATGGTATACTTTAGCAGGTTTTCTCTGAAAAGTGAGTACTTTATATACATATTTTTATGCCATCATTTATAGACAGGACTCTAATGTCCTGTGTTGGGTGGGAAGTGGGGGAGGAAGAAGGTGAAGGAAGGGACTTTGGTGTTTTGAGGAAACTAGGTGGGGCAGTAGATATAGTGCTGACCCTGGAGTCAGGAAAACCTGAGCTCAGATCTGGCCTCAAATAGTTGTGTGACCTGGTCAAGTCACCTCTGTTTGCCTCAGTTTACTCATCTGTAAAATAGGGTTAATAAAATCAATCATTAAGCTTTTATTAAGTGCCTACTTTGTGTTAGGCATTGTGCTAAGTGCTAGGGTTACAAAAAAGAGGCAAAAGGTAGTTCTTGCCCTGAAAGAGCTCACAATCAAAAGGGGAGACAATATGTAAAAAAAATATAAAAATCAAGCTATATACAAGAAATTTAGGAAATAGTAAAAAAGATGGAAAGCATTGGAATTAAGAGAGACTGGAGAAAGTTTCATGTGGAAGGTGGGATTTTAGATGAAATTTAAAGGTAGCGGGAGGTCAGTAATTGGAGCAGAGGAAGGAGAGCATTGCTAGGCATGGGGTACAGTCAGAGAGAATGCTGGGAGCTGAGAGATGGAGGGTCAGCCAGATGAGAGATAGATGGAATAGTCAGGAGGCCATTGTCTCTGGATCAAATAGTAGTGTTGGGAAGTAAGGTGTAAGAAGCCTAGAAAGACAGGATAGGGCTGGGTTATGAATGGATTTAAATGCTAAATAGATAATTTTGTATTTGTTCCTCAACAGTTGTTGTGAAGATCAAATGAGAACTTATCTATAAAATACTAACTAATAGTGCTTGGCACAAAATAAACACCACACAAATTTTAGTTATTATTATTGTTAATTCAACTTTCTGTTTGCCTTAGTTTCCTCAACTGCAAAATGAAGATAATAACAGCACCATTCTTTCAGGGTTGTTAAGAGGATCAAGGGAGATTATATTTGTAAAGCACTTAGCATAGTGTCTGGCACAAAGTAAATGCCATATCATTACATATTCTCTTTAATGAGTATTAGGTGAGGAGAAATCAAATTCCCTAGCTCACCATTGGGAATGGCAGTTGGGTAGAGTGAGCCCAGAAGTGGTGCTGGATTGGAAAAGAATCGGGACACAGGCAGTCTCCAAAAAGAGATGTTTGATAAATTTGTGTTACGCTGAGAGACAATGTGGCATAGATGTTGGAGAGGTTGCTTAGGAATCAGGAAGACTTAGGTTTAAATACTGTCTTTCTCTTTGATACTTCTGATGTATTTTCACATACTGATTCTCTTCTTACATTTTGGGGCTTAGGAATAAATTGTCACAAATCGGGGCAATTCATTCAAATGGGGTCTATTTTCTGGCTTTACTTATTCCTTTGGGATGCTTGTCTGCCAGTTGTAATATCTGATCTACCAAGTCACTTGGAAAGAATTGGACAATCATGTAATAAAGTCATATAATCATAAATTTAGAGCTGGAAAGTATCTCAAAGGTCATTTAGTCTGATCATCTTATTTTTAAGATTAGGGAATTGAAATTCGTCTAAGTAACAAAGGCAGATTTCAAGCAATTCCACCTTCTTTTTCCTATACTTTTTTTTTGAGAACAGGTCTTCTTAGCTCTTTATCTCTGAATGTTTTCACTATGAGATTTTTAGATCATAAAATTTTAGCAGTAGAAAGGGACATCAGAGATAATGCAGTCAGCTCCTTCATTTTATAGATGAGGACATTGAGGCCAAGAGAAGTCAGTTGACTTGTCAATGGTCACACAGATGGCCAAGTGGCAGAGCCAGCAAAGATGAAAGTCCCAGCCTTTTAACCCTCCAGTTCAGGATGCCCTTTCCACTAGGTGAAATGCCACCCCAGGACTAAGGCTATCATTCTTCATGAGGAAGCAAAGGAAAAGCCTGATCTGAACTGTCTTCTTTTTCCCTCTGGGCCTATCAACTCCTTATGTGTGCAGGGCAGTAATTGAGTATGTTGGTTTCCTGATCCTTTTTTGCCAGCTAAATGTAAAGTCATCAGGAACATTTTCCCTCAAAGCTCCTCACTTCTGACTTCTTGACTGGCTGTAAATGTTGGGATTCTGGGTAAATCAATAAAGTTATATCAACAAAGGAGTTAAATAAACAGAAGAGGTGTGGAATACAAAATAAAATATTTCCTACATCATGCCCTTCCACGGCACCACAAAGACTGGAGAAATCAAACATTCCTTAGAATAATCTGCTTCCCAATAAGAGATAAAATGAAAGCTTACAGCAAGTACAGAAAATTTGCCTCACAATATAAATTTGTAATCAAGAGCTCAAATACACACACAATACGCAAATGTGTATCACATATATACACATCTATGCATGCATACACACATGTTTATATATGTAGAAATTAAACACCACTTGTCTTTACCATTTTTTCAAATATCCAACTATACTTCCTAACAGATCTCTCCCCTTTTCCTTACCCAGAGAATTATCTCTTGCAGTAAAGAATAAAAAAGTTAGGAAGATAGAGGGGATAAATGAAGTAGTTTAATAAAACTAATCATAATATGAACAGGCTCTGACAACAGAAGCATATGCACTGTTATATACCTATAGCTCCTTATCTCTGCAAAAGAGAAAGGAAGGCGCTTTTTCTATTTTTCTCTGGGGCCAAACTTGACCATCACGATGGCACAATTTTTGGTTTTGCTTCTTGTAGTTCCTTCCTTTTAGATTGCTATAATCATTTTGTTTATTATTTTGCTGGTTCTGCTTACTTCAGTTTGCAATAGCTTATATAAGTACTCCCATGTGTCACTGCATTCTTCCTATTCATCATTTCTTAGGGCATAATACCATTCCATTATATTCATAGCCATGGTTTGTTTAGCCCTTCTCCAAATGATGAGCATCTTTATTTCCAGCACTTTGCTGCTGCTAATTCCACCCCTCAAACATGTTATTATAGACATATCAGTGCATGAGGGTGGGATCTTTTTGTCTTTGACCTCCTTAGATATATGCCTAAGAGAAGAGTCTGGGGCAGGGAGGAGGGGAGTGTCAAGGAAGGACATTTTAATCACTTATCTTAACTTAATTTCAAATAGCTTTCCAGAAGGGTTGGACCAATTCACAGTTATTCCAGCAATGTTTCTTGTCCCACAGTCCCTGATGCCAGTGATCACTCCTGTCTGGTCAATTTACAGCATATGAGGTGAATCTTCAAAGCTGTTTTGATTTTAAATTTTTTTTATCAGCTCAATAGCTTGCTTGACTAGGTAGGTAGTAAGATAAATTAAGCATTCTTTACTTCTTTCGGAAGCAAACAAATGGATGACTGACAGCTTTCAAGGTTATTATATATAATTTTTTTTAAACCCTTACCTTCCGTCTTGGAGTCAATACTGTGTATTGGCTCCAAGGCAGAAGAGTGGTAAGGGTAGGCAATGGGGGTCAAGTGACTTGCCCAGGGTCACACAGCTGGGAAGTGTCTGAGGCCAGATTTGAACCTAGGACCTCCCATCTCTAGGCCTGGCTCTCAATCCACTGAGCTACCCAGCTGCCCCCTATTATATATAATTTTTAAGAAGGTGATGTTCTCTGAATACTGCTTTTCTTTTGCATATAAAATACAATGTTATATGCTCTTGTAGATAAATAATAAATATGTGCAAGCCACAAAATATGTTTTTAATGAATTTATTCTTACTTATCCTTCCCTCCCAGTTATATTGCCTAAATAAATGCATATGTTTATATATATACACATACATGCAAGTACATGTACACATTACCCATCCGTATATGTTTCTATATGTATATACATGTATATGTATGAGCTATATATACATACATATCCTCACATAGAGAGTGAAAGAAAGAGAAAGAGAGGGAGAGAGAGTTATATAGCTCTATGCAAAATAGAAAATTCATAAATCTTTTCTATTGGTCTACTATGGATATTTACTAATGTTGTTGGACAAATTAGCTTCATGTAAAATTGTTGAAGTTGATTTTCTTTCAGTTTTAGCCCTAGTCCTATATCATGCCATTGATTGGCTACTCCTCTCTCCCTCCACCCCACCAAAGGCTTCTCCACTCATTTCTCTCTCTTTAAAATGAAGATTGGGATAAACCAGATTTTCTTCCTCCATACCTGGCTTCCAGAAAGATTCAGTAACAACTCTATGAAGGTTCATAATTAGATTAATCTCATCTTTCTCTTAGTAATAGCTCTGTTCAGCCTATCAGACCAGTGTATTTCTAGTAATTCTGTTGCATTCTTATAGTTGAGCCTTGTTTCAAGTCAAAGATGCTAGCCCAGCACAGGATTTAGAGTCAGAAAGGAAATAGAGCATCCTGGTCATGAAGTGAAATAATGTAGGATCAGGGCTAGAATTGTAAGAGAATCAGCTTTAGAACAGAGAAAGGATTCAAACCAAGGTCCACAGTTGGCTGATAAAGTGACAATATCAAAATACCAAAAATTACCACAAAGTTAAGATTGAACTTTCAAGACGTGTTAGTCTCTAACCTATGTTAAGGTTGATTTTACTGAATCACACTGCTTCTGACTTTTTTTCCAAAGGTCAGTCTTCCTAATAGCTATTTCAACAATAATTTCCTCATATTCCTATCTTTTGCCCTTGATTTAAATTTCTTTTACTAAGAATCAGATTAATAGGAACTCAGAGTTGAAAGGCAGTATTGTACAGTGTTAGAGGAGTTAGGGAACCTGGGTTTAAATTTTACCACTATCCCTGTGACCCTTGACAAGTTACTTACTTTCCCTTGGCCTTAGGTTTCTCATTTATGTAATGGGTGTGTGTGTGTGTGTGTGTGTGTGTGTGTGTGGACTAAATGGTCTTTGAAGTCCTTTTCCAGTCTAAATCCATGGTCCTAAGATTCAGTGAAGGTAACTCTGTGACCATCTAGTCAAATCCATATCTGTAAAGTACTTATCTCCAAAATATCCCCAATATATACAAGAGATCCTCTAGCCTTTGATTAAAGACCACCAAAAAGGGGAAACCCTCCATTCTACTTTTGAATAGCTATAATTGTCAGGGAGTTTTTCCTTATATCAAAATTAAGTTTGCTTCAGCAGCTTTTATCTAGTTATGTCCTCTGGGACCATACAGAACAGATCTAATTTCTGTTTTTTTTATGATAGCCCTTCAAGTACCTAAAGCCAGCTATTTTTCATGTCTTCTCTTTTTCAGGCTAATCACCCCCAATCTCTTCAATCCATTCTTAGAGCTTATGAATTCAAGGGCCTTCACTATCCTAGTCATTTGTCTTTGGACATTCTCTGATTATAAGTATCTTTTCTAAAATATAATGCTTGGAAGTGAATACTGTACCCCATGTGCCTCAGTTTCTTCACCTATAAAATAGTGATAATAACAGCATCTTCTTTTCTAATTTGCCTTATTACCTAGGTAGACAAGCGGGCTATTGAACCGACAAAAATTATAGTGAGATAATAATAAGAGAAATGAAGATCAAAACAACCCTGAAATTTCATGGTTCCATATTTCACATTTCACCTTATACCTAGTAAATTGACCAGGATGACAAAAAATAGGAGTAGTCAATGGCATCAGGGACTATGAAAAGATAAGCATAATAATGCATTATTGGTGGAACTATGAATTGCCCCAACTATTCTGGAAAGCAGTTTAGAACTATGTGAACTATGTTATACAGGAGGATCAAATGAGATAATAATTGTACTTTTCCTAACACATAATAAGCACTACATACACATTACTATTACTATTACTATTATTATTATTAGTCTGATCAGGATAGAATATGGTGAAACTTCATATTCTTGGATGTAATGCCTCCTATGGCAGTCAAAGATTACATTTGCTTTCTAGGCTTTTGGATCACATTTTGGCTCATAATGAGCTCACTGTCCATTCTAATCTCTTTTTTCAGATAGGCGAATATATCTATCTACTAGATGATGTTTTTGGCTCAAGGACAAGGCTTTACATTTACTCCTATAGAATTTCATTTTCTTAGATTTGGCCCAATCTTTTTGCCTCTCAGTATTTTTTTTCTGAATCCTCACTCCTGTCATCTAGTGTGTGGGCTATCCTTTTCTCTTTATGTCATCTGAACATTTGTTGAGGCTGCCATCTTTGCTTTTATCTGAGTCATTGATTAAAATTCCCAGAAAAAAGTCAAAAACAAAGTATCAAACAGAATGATAGACCTCTGAAGACTTTTTTCTACTTTGAAGTGGAACCATTAATCGCTACTCTTGGGGCCTGACCATTCTGTCCTGAGTCATCCCAAATGTACTAACATTTAGTAGCCATATTTTTCATCTTTTCTATAAAAATAGTTCGAGACTATGGATGAATGGTGGTAGATTAGAGGCAAGTTTGGGAATATAGAATGGAGTGTAGGTTTTAGAGTCAGTGATGAAGGCAAACGTAGAGATTCAACAGAAAGATGAGCATTTTGGAATTGGGCCACACACCAGCACCATGCTAGAGATCGAAATATGACAGTTAGTTAAAATCAGGCCAAGTTAGGGACCATGAAGGACACAAATCCTGAGGGATATCATTCTATAAAAACTAGGAGGCAAGATAAGTCAGAGGGGTTAGAGCTCAGGTGATTATTCTAGATAACAAATCCAGACTCTCAGCATTTAAAGCTCTCAGCACCTACTAGGCCTTGATTTAACTGTTTTATCCTTGGGTGCAGAAGCTTTTTTTTTTTTTT
>NC_058130.1:199313312-199335580 GCF_016433145.1 Gracilinanus agilis
TTCTTGTTTTCGGCCATAATCTTCTGGTATTCCTTTTCAATCTGGTCATTTCTTGTGTTCAATTTGCTTATCAGTTCATTTGGTTTCTGAGCCTCGCTTTCCAGTTGCAAGATTCTACCTTTTAAACTGTTATTTTCTTGCCAGATCTCTTCCATTTTCCTCAAAATCTCAGTTTTGAACTCTTCCATAGCTTGTGAGGAGTTTTCCTTATTTGGGGAGGGTCTGGATGGTTGTTTGTTCTCCTCCTCTGTTTGCTCGGTTGTCTGGATTTTCTCTGTGTAAAAGCTGTCGAGTGTTAAAGACTTCTTTTTTTTGTTATTATTCTTTCTCTTCTGAACTTCCTGTGACTGATTAGCCATCATTAGCCCAGCAGCTTCTCAGGTTTATCCTCGCGCTCAGTGTCTGTCAGAGATCTATTGGCTCCTGAGGTCTGAGTTCTAGTTTTTTCCAAGGTCAAGCCCCCTGGTGGACTCCCTTGCTTGATCCTCTGCAGGAGGTTCCTTTACAAGTCTCAGGGCGCTGCTTCCACAGTCGTATACCCGTCTGCACTGGTTCCCCACTTAGGCTTTAGTTCCTGGTTGTGTCTGCCTCCACCCACGCCTCCGCAGTGCTTGAGCTCTGCTCAGCTGGCACTCTGCGCCCAGCGTCCTGCTCCCGTGCGCGCTCAGATTTCGCGTACCTTTTTTGGTTTAATGGGGTCCTAAGTCTTGCTGCTCTCAGGACCAGGTCCCGGAGCTGCCAATGACTCGATGGGTGCCCCAAACTTGCTCTATTTCTTTTTAGCTGGCTTCCGAGCTACAGGTGTTGTGTGTGGAGGGGGTGGGGGTGGGGCGGTTGCTCAGCCCGCGATTTAGTGAGAGCCCTTTATAGCATGGAAATGCCTCGATTCCACGTACCTTCCACGCTGTGCCCTGTTGTGGGGTTCCTCCGTTCGTCTGGACTTGTTTTTATGTCCCCTTGAGGAGTTTTGTGTGTTTCGGTCAGGAGAGGTTAAGAGCTGCTTCTTACTCTGCCGCCATCTTAACCCGGAAGTCGGTGCAGAAGCTTTTGACATGATTCCTGCTATAGCAAGAACTAATCCCTCTATAACAATTTGATGTAGCAAATAGGCACTGACATAGAGTGACTGCAGGCCTCACCCTACCAGGTAGACGCTGGCTGTATTTTAACTTCATAAATTATAAAAGCCTGCTGGGAACCATCTAATTTGATTACCTATACTTCAATTCCATCCCTTTCCATTCAACTCAGGTCATTTCAATTCAAATCAGTTCAGTTTAGTTCAACAAGAGCTAGATAGTGTGAAAAATACTTGGCATACAAACACAAAGCCTGTAACAATCTTTCCTCTCAAGGAATTTATGTTCTACTCTTTTCACATTATTTAGTTGCTTCATTGTGTCCAAATCGTTTGTGAAAATTTAACATTAGCTTATACACTTTTCTTTGGAACCCCAAGATTAACTGGACTTTAAAAAAGGGTGAGTTTTGTTATTAAGTTTGAAGTCACTGATTAAATTAGGTTACAATTCACTCCATCATCTGTGGACAAACTCCTTAAGTTGGTGGGATAACCCATAGGAAACATAGTGGGAGGTATGCACAGTTCGAAGTCCATCTAAAGGTAACTCCTGGCATCTGGAGGACCCTTCTCCCTTGAGCCTGGTTATTTCCTGATGTCCAGAAGACCCATCTCTTGCCCAGAGTGAGGTTAGAAGGAATCTTCTAACTGGAGGGGCTTTGGAAAGGGATGCCACTAAGAGCATAAATTGGGATCCTGAGAGGAAGTGGAGCCCTTTTTTCAGGGAATCCAGAAAGAAGGTGTGTATAGACCTAGCTACTGGCCCTTGGCTCTTGGTTGGGCTCTTGGAGGAGTCTTGTTAAGAGAACAGCCAGCCACGTGTGGCTGGAGGATTTTTCTTTCTCTGCTCTTAATTATTTAATAAATACTTACAAATTAAGATACAGTCATTAGAGAATTTTAATCTTAACATTTTATGACCATTCTGGGGGTTTTCTTGGCAAAGACATTGGAGTGTTTTGTCTTTTCCTTCTCTAGCTCATTTTACAGAGGAAATTGAAGCCAATGAGTTCCCCTGACTCCAGGGCCAGCACTTTATCCATTGTGCTACCTTCCTTCTCTATGTATGTGTGTGTGTGTGTGTGTGTGTGTGTGTGTATATATGTGTGTGTGTGTGTGTATGTGTATGCATATATATACACATATGTATATATAAAATATGTGTATCTGTGTGTGTATATAGGAAGAAGGATCACTAACAACTGGAGGAATCAAAAAAAAGACTCTTACAAGAGGTTGCATTTGAGCTGAACTTTGAAGGGAACTAGGAATACGAAGGAGCAGAAAAGAGGAGGAAGAGCATTTCAAACTTGGGGAACAGCCTGTACAAAAGCATAGAGAGATGAGTTAAATGCCATGTTTGGGGAACAGCTAACAGCTAACAACAACAATAATAATAGCAGCAAGCATCTTATTGCACTTTAAGGTTTACACAGTGCTGTCTCATCTGATCCTTACAACAACCCTTAGAGTGAAGTACTTTTTAAAATTATTATTCAAAGATATTTTATTTTCTCAATTACATGTAAATACAATTTCCAACATGTTTCCCCAAATTATAAGATCCAAATAGTATTCCTCCTTCCTTTTCCTCCCCCCATTGGAGATTGTGAGCAAATTTATCTGGGTAATAAATGTAGTATCATGCAAAACATACTTCCATATTGTTCATGGTTGTAAGAGAACGTGCATATAACATTGCCTGCCCCAAATAAAATCACAAATAAACTAAAGCATGCTTTGATTTGCATCTGCTTCCAACAGATCTTTCTCTGGAGGTGGACAGCATTCTTTGTCATAAATTCTTCACAATTGTCCTGGATCTTTGTATTGGTGAGAGTAGCTAAGCCTGGGAAGTATTCTCATTCTTCCCATGTCACAGATGAGGAAGCTGAGGCTAAGAGATTAAACAACTTGCCCATGGTCACACAGTTTAGTGGTAACTGAGATAGGGCTGCAAGGTGGCTTAGTGGATAGAGAGCCAGGGCTAGAGATGGGAGTTCAAATCTGGTCTTTGACACTTCCCCTTGGCAAATCACTTTAACCCCAGTTGTCTCAATGCTTAATATTGATTCTAAGACAGAAAAGTTTTTAAAAAAGGAGTTAAAAGGGGGGGGGGAAGTGATAGACAGGATTAGAGTCTTCCTTGACTCCAAGTCCAGCACTCTATCCCTTGTATCACCTTGCTGCCACTTTAGATAAATTTTGAGAGTGGGAGGAGGAATAGTGTGGAAAGATGGATTGGAACCAGGTTGGGAAGGCTTTAAGTGCCCAAGGGAGGATAGTTAGATTAGAGGTGATAGGGAGCCATTGAAGCTTCTTGAATAGGGATTTGACCTGCTCAGACACTTAAGGTCCTTAACTAGCAAAAAAGGCTCCTACAGGAGAGAACATCTGGCAAGTTCTCAGCAGTGTTCTTTGTTATTCACTGTGCATTTTGCAATTACAAAACCATTACTCTCTGTTCCCAAAGGCATTTTGAGTGGGTGATAGAACATTCCCATCTATTTTAAATGAGTTGTATCAGATTAAAAGATCCTGAGGCTGAAAAACCCTCACAAGTAATAAAAGGCCAAATACCATTCAATAGCTGCACATCAACACAAAAGGAATTGTTATCATTAAATTTACTAATGGCCACTCATGCAAATCAGAAAGGAGACAGCTGAAGAGAGCTGGGTGACTTACTGGTTTGAGAGTAGGTTATAGGACATTTTACTGGAGATCTTGATGTTCCCAGAGAGGTTTATTACCTCTGAATGCACATGTTATTACTTTCCTTAGAGACAATATGGCAGGGTAGAAAGAATGCTAAAATGAGAGGACACCTGAGTTTGAAACCTGGTGCTTCCATTTTCTAGTTGTGTGACTTTGGGTGATTCATTTCACTATTCTGAACTCATTTTTCTTGCCTCTTAATTTCACTTTCCACCTTATAGGGTTCTTGTAAATAATGTTTTCATGCTTCAGTCAATCTGTGATCTCATCAAAATAATTACTCCCATCAGCAGTGGGAATTGTGACCTATTCAAACACTCTCATCCAGTATTATTTTTGTCCTCCCATAAATATTCCATAGAGGATCCACCCAGTGTGCTGGAAACTGTCCTTTGGGTCTTAAAAAAAACTCTTCCATGGGTCTCAGTTTAGACTTGGCTTGTCCATCTGTTTTCCCTGACTCTTGCCAATTGTTATGAGGAATTTACTTTGTGAGCTTCCAAATGCTATCTATACATATTTAGTGTTTTATCAAAGGCTAGCCTTCTTTCTCTCCCTAGGTCTTGTCTTCTTTATAGGGAAACTCAAGATAACATGAGATCAATCCTTTTATTTTTTCCTAATTGATTCTCTATATTATTCTCCACTGTGGTTTTCCCCACATTTCTTTTTTCTTCTCAAAGCTCCTCTGGTACCCTTTCCCATTTCTTCTTTATTGAAAATGGAGGAAGCCTTAGTTATAAATTACTTTACTGCCCTATTCTATACCTTAAAACCCTTCAACATCATTCCCAATTCTCTCCTCCTTTCTCTAGTTTCTGACAAAGTGAGCCTTCTCTTCCCCAAGGCTTACCCATCTACTTGTATTCATTATCTATCACCTCCCATTTGTCTCAGCTTTACAAGTCATTCTACTCATTGCTTTTATTCATCTTCATGCTCCCTCCTAATCAGTTGGCTCCTTTACCATGGTCTAGAAAAATACAGTTTCCTCCAGTCTTAATTTTTTTTAACTATTTGTTATCATCTCCTCTAGGTATTAACTAATATCTTTTTTCCTTTCATAGCCGAATTCCTAGAAAAAGCCATCTATATTTATTTTTTCTATTCTTTCACCTTGTAGTCACTTTTCAATTTGTTCCAAACTAACTTCTGACTTCATTTCTCAACTAAAACTCTTCTTTCCAAGGCTAATTTTTGAAATCGAATGACCTTTTCTCATTCCTCATCTTTCTCAATTTTTCTATGGCTTTTGACAGTGCTGACCACTACTTTTTCCAGGGTACCTTAAACTTTCAGTGTTTTCATGATATGCACTCTTCTTATTCTAATTTTTTTCTGTCTACCTACCCACCTTCTTTGCTAGCTTCATGTCTCATTCTCTGTGATTGTTCCTTGTAGGTATATCCTAGGTATATAGATATGTTAGGTATTGTCCTAGATAATCTAATTTTCTTTCTCTCTACACTCTTTATCTCATCACTTCCCATAGTGATTATACAATTATCCCTTTATCTTGGCAACTCTCACAATTATATATCCTGTCATAGTCTGTCTCCTAAACTCTACTCTCAGCCATTAACTACTTATTGGACATCTTCAATTGGAACTTCTATCTTAAGTTTAATATATTCAAAATAACTTCATTTTCCTTCCCCCAAGATTACTCTTTCTCCAAACTTCCCTAGATCTCCTGAGGATTTCACCTTATTTCTGGTCACCTATATATTTTGGAAGCAATTATAGATCAGAAACCATTATAGTTTCCCCTCTCATGAACATGAGATCCAAACTTAGAAACAGGACCACCATTTGAATCCAAAATGAAGTACTCTGTGCACTAAACACTACATGTACTGAGCTGAGTTGAAGCTAAGTTCCCTATGGATGTAAATACTTATGGGCCAATAATTCATAACTTCAATCCTTGCCCTCCTCTATCCTAAAATGGTGGATTTTTCAATTCTAACAGAAATCCCAATTTATGTGAAGTAGACTCCAGGCATGGACCATTATATTTCAGGTTTTAGGACAGTGGTTCCCAAACTTTTTTGGCCTACCTACTGCCCCCTTTCCAGAAAAAAAAAAATTACTTAGTGCCCCTGGAAATTAATTTTTAAAAAATTTTAATAGCAATTAATAAGAAAGATAAATGCACCTGTGGCCATCACCGCACCCCCCGGATCACTGCAGCACCCACCAGGGGGCGGTGGTGCCCACTTTGGGAATCACTGTTTTAGGATATTCCTCTATCAAGGGGTCACTTGAAGAATGATTACCATATCAGATGACCATCTAGAGATTGCTAAATTCTCTTTAAGTATCCTTAAACAGAGTCCATACAGTCAAATCTGGCCTCAGACATTTCCTAGCTGTGTGACCCTGGGCATGTCACTTGACCCCCATTGCCCACCCTTACCACTCTTCTGCCTTGGAGCCAATACAAAGTATTGACTCCAAGACGGAAGATAAGGGTTTAAAACAACAACAACAACAACAACAACAACAACAACAACAACAACAACAACAACAACAACAAGAACAACAACAACAAAACAACAGAGTCCATACAGGCAAAACAACAGCTAGTATGCTCCATTTGTGAGGCCATAGGAATTTTTCGAAACCAGTATTTTTGGTGTCAGTGATGGGATACTGGTTAACTCATTTGGTATTAGAAATATGATTGTTGGTTTTCTCTCCAGATATGAATTTAAGAAATCTTAAACTCTTTCCTATTCCTCACCCCCTCATATTAGTTGCCAAATTTTGTTGATTCTAGTTCCCCCACATCTATCCTCTTCTCTCCATTGATATAGTTACTGCCTACTGTTATCAGGCCCTTACTTCTACTTATCAGGACTATTTAAATAGTTTTTTAAGTAGTCTTCCAGCTTTTAGTCTCTAATCCAATCTATTTGCTGCACATTAATCATTCTAAAGCACAAATCTGACCAGGTCATTTCCCTGGCTGAAACTTAGATTTGTATTAAGCATCTTTCTCAAACTGGTTCCAGCTTATCTTTCCAGGATAATTAAGTATCAATATTTATATAGTTTATTTCAGGTAAAGTGGCCTACTTGCTATTCCTTAAACCTGGCTCTTTTTTTCCCATCTCCCAGTGCTGAGAATGGACTCTTTCTTCAACTCCACTTATAATACTTAATGTCCTTCAAGGTCCTACTCATGTAGGACCTCTTTTGGGGAGCCTTTTCTGATGCCCCTAGTTTCTACTGTCCTTTCCATTCTCAAATGAATGTCCATTTCCTTCTCTGCAGACCTGTGGTCTTCTTTTGGTGCTCTTTAAATTCTGAAAAGGCAAGAATTAATTTTTGTTTTGTTGTTTTATCCCTCATGTCTAACACTGTGCCTTGTATACAGTAGGTGTTTCCTGCATGCTTTTTTTTTTTTTTAAATTTTAAACCCTTAACTTCTGTGTATTGACTTATAGGTGGAAGAGTGGTAAGGGTAGGCAAGTGACTTGCCCAGGGTCACACAGCTGGGAAGTGTCTGAGGCCGGATTTGAACCTAGGACCTCCTATCTCTAGACCTGGCTCTCAATCCACTGAGCTACCCAGCTGCCCCTCCTGCATGCTTTTTAGTATTGATTAGACATGAAGCTATAATGAACATAGGAATATTTTATTTTATTTTATTTTATTTTTTAAAAAATCCTTACCTTCCGTCTTGGAGGCAATAATGTATATTGGCTCTGAGGTAGAAGAGTGGTAAGGGTAGGCAATGGGAGTCAAGTGACTTGCCCAGGGTCACACAACTGGGAAGTGTCTGAGGCCAGATTTGAACCTAGGACCTCCCGTCTCTAGACCTGGCTCTCAATCCACTAAGCTACCCAGCTGCCCCTAACATAGTAATATTTTAAAGTTAATTTGTATTGTGTTAATCACAATAGTAGAAAGTCAATGTTGTGTAATGGTTAGTGAGCCAGCTTTGGGATCAGGAAATTTGAGTTCGTCTGGTTGATCTCTGACATATGCTAGCTGTGTGAGTATGGGCAAGTTACCTAATCTCTCTCTGTCTCCAGGCAGTTTTCTAAAACAAATTGCTCTTCTGCTCTAGTGGAGGGTTATCTCATACTGAAAAAATCCTAGATCTAGATTCCAAAACCAAAAATATATCTACTATATCAATGTTTTCCAAATAACAATACCAGTACATATGAGATGATATTTATTCAACTTACAAACCATAGTATACTGAGTCACTGCATGTTTTTTTTAATAACCTTTACTTTCCTTCTTAGAATCAATTCTATCATAGAAGAGCTTCAAGGGCTAGGCAATCAGGATTAAATGACTTACCCAGTGTCTCACAGCTAGGAAATGTCTGAGGAAAGATTTGAACCCAGAACCTTCTGACTTCTGGCCTGGTGCTCTATCCATTGTGCTGCCTAGCTACCAAAATACATGGAGGAGTAAAGATGTTTCCAGGCCACATCATTCCACAATATGGAAGCATATTTGCTTAGATAAATATCAAAGATTTGGGTAGGTACTATAGTCATTTACAAATGACTTTAAGAGAGTGTTTCAGTCTCAGCATAATAGTATTTGGACTTTGGAGAGCTAACAAAGTGGCCAGTTTTAAGCTGCAAGTGACATGGAATAATTCAGTGAAAGGTGTGTTTAGAATGTTAGGGTTCAAAGGCTCTTTAGAAGCCATAATACTCATTTCACTGCATACCAAACCAGAAAAGAATAACCATAGTAATTATTTCTAGAAATGCTATAAATTCATTTATTCTATATTTATTCCTGTGTGGTAATTATATGATTATAGAATGTTTTCAATGAAAAATATGGTGTCAGCTCATCTCATTGTAGTTATTAATTTGAAATGCTACTATTTAGGATATGTAACTTCAGCAAAGCATTGTTGTTAGTAGAGGTGGAATGAGGATATTCTGTTTATGGATGGGGACCCATATGGAGTAGTATTTGTGTTAATCCAAAAATGATTCTGGAAATGGAATGCCCTGGTGATCCTACCCTTGGGTTATGACTATTACACAGAATTGGATCTGCCAGTCAGAAGACTTCAGAGAAGAGTAAATGACCAGAGAAATAGAGGTCTGTCCTGAAACCCTTTTATGAAGTGTAGGTACATTGGCTCAGTAAGTGTTAAGGTCCCTTCTCATCTTTTCCATGCCTTTAAGAGATCCTGTACTTATTTGCATACTAGAAAAGGAGTTTCCAACAACCTCTCCATCCCCACATTTCCATTAAAAGAAAATTCCCCCAACTATGAAACTATGAAATCTCCAATAAAATAATAAAATCTCTCAAGTAAGTAGATGAATAAAATAATCTCCCCAAATAAAGAAATAAAATAAATAAAAATCCTCAAATTATGAAATGGCAACTGAGCATACATTATTGCTCAAGGAAAATATGATTCTTCCAGGATGTATAGGCAGGCTGAAATAATTTCTGAATACTGTCTAAAGTTTTATCAACTGTGATTTTATTAAATTGTATGACCCACAGGAAATTTCTGTAACAAACTTATTAAACATAAGGGATTGTGAATAAGAATCCCACTGAATGTGAACAAGAATCTCACTTGGGTCCATGCTGCTATTTCAGGATGGCCATGAAACCATGCAAGAACAGAAGAATTCCTCCTCTCTATCTTCTCCACTCTACCCTCCTCTCTATCTTCTCCACTCTACCCAACCCTTCTCCTACCTTTCTAAAGTTCAATAAGATCAAGAATCTACATAGTTTCACAAGACTTATGTCTTAAATTGCTTATGGAAATGAGGACTTCAAATGCTGTGTAGTCTTTGAAGGAAATATCCTTCAATCACAGAAGAATGATCAGAAAGTTATGGGCATCCTAAAATCATGTTCGTATGCTCAGAAAAGGCTACAGCAGCATAGTTTAGGCTTTGAAGATCCATCCTTTTCTAATGAAATCAAGAAACTCAGAAACTCTCATAACAGCATAAAGGAGGAAATAGAACCCAGGATAATTTCTGGGAGTCAGAGTGCCTGATGTTACAAGAAGGTTGGGGTACAATCAGTCAGTTCTTGAAATGATGGAAGTCCTACTGCTATTAAAATTATATTTGAGGAAATTTGAGGAAACAGATTTTAGCAAGTTTTGGGGAGCAGATCTAAATACAAGGATGTGTTCAGGATAGGGGAAGAGGGATTTGATTAATTTCAATTCAACAAGAATTTAAGCTCCTTTATTGCTTAAACTCTCTCGCTTCCTTTAAGGCTCAGCTCAAATGCTAAATGACCCTTTTTTATCCCCAAGTTGATAGAGTTCTTCTCATACTAGCACCTCCCTTCCATATTATCTTCTTTTTAAACCCTTATCATCTGAATTAGAATTGATACTAAGTATTGGTTTGAAGCAGAATGGTAAAAGCTAGGCAAGTGTAGTTAGGTGACTTGCCCAGGATCACACAGCTAGGAAGTGACTGAAGCCAGATTTGAACTCCTATCTCCAGACCTAGCTCTTTATCCACCAAAGCCACCTCACTGTCTCCACACCTCAATATTTCTTTGTAAATATTTCTTATTTATATTGTTCAAATTACTTTCTTCTTCCCACCAAAATACGAGCATCTTGAGGGAAGGCACCAGTTTTATTTTGATCTTTGTATCTCTATGGCATATAGTAGGTAATTAGATATTTGTTGAAATAATAAACAGATGAGCAAAAGACAGCTCTTTTATTCCTGGTAGACCTCTCATTGTAAGCAAAATTATCTCAGTTTTATAGATGAGGAAGCTGAGGCATTGAAGTGAAGTGAATTTTCTGTGTTCATCTAGTTTGTAAGTCTAGAAGACGAGATCTGCACTTGTGTTTCCCAATTCTAAATCCAGTGCTTACCTCACTATACTACAATTGATTACAATTTTGGAAAGACCACATCCTCTTCCTCTCACATGCCAAAGTTCATATAACTATATGATGAGGTATGCAGGGCACATGTGATAAGAAATTGGGATGACATTCTCCATGTTATTGTTTAGATATGTCTTACTCTTCATGACTCCATGGACCATAGCTATCAATGAAGTTTTCTTGCCAGAATAATGGTGTGATTTGCCATTACTTTCTCCAGTGGCTCTAGTGGGTCTTTTTTTATCAGGCAATCAGAGATTAAGTGACTTGCCCATGGTCACACAGGTAGGCAGTATATAAGACTGGATTAGATCTCATATCTTCCTGGCTCCAGGCCCAGTACTCTATCCACTGAGCCACCTAGATGCTTTATAGGTATACAGAAGTTAGGTATATTGCCCAAGGTCACTACAATTAGGAAGGTTCTGAGGTTGGATTTAAACTTAGGTCTTCCTAACTCTAGTAATAGCTAGTGTTTTACAAATATTACCTATTTGATCCTCAAAATAACCCTGAGGTGTAATCCTTATCTAAGACTAGCTGAGGAAAGAGACACAGGGAGGGCAAGTGGCTTGCCCAAGGTCACACATCTAGGAGTGTCTAAGGCAGGATTCCAACTCCAACTTCTTGATTCCAATTCCCAGGCTCTTTCATTGTACTGTCTAGCAGCACATCAGTTGGCTGATCCACTATCAGATTTTTGGGTAGCAGAAAAGGAATGGAGAATGAAAAAGATTTGGAAATAATGAGTCGATTAGCATCAGGCTAAATGCTTTTAATGAACAAAGGTCTTTAAATTATAGAGTCACAGAACTTTAGATCCAGAAAAGACCTCAGAGATCATTTTGTCCAACTTGAAATTGAGAAAAAGTTTCCTCTCCAATGGGTTGGACAAGTGGTCTTCTTGCTTTTGCTTGAAAACTTCAGGTGGATGGAAACCTACCTCTCTTGAGACCATCGGTTTTGCTTTCAAATTTTATTGTTATTTGTCCTTTTTCAAAGAGGATCCCTCACAGCATAGGGCCATGTCTTTGTCTGTGGGTGAATTGGATTGATTATTATTTCTTTTTTTAAATTATTTTAAACCCTTAACTTCTGTGTATTGACTTATAGGTGGAAGAGTGGTAAGGGTAGGCAATGGGGGTCAAGTGACTTGCCCAGAGTCACACAGCTGGGAAGTATCTGAGGCCGGATTTGAACCCAGGACCTCCTGTCTCTAGGCCTGGCTCTCAATCCACTGAGCTACCCAGCTGCCCTGGGTGAAATGGATTTAAGTAAGGCAGAGCATCACAAAGTCATCAGCCTCGCCCTCTCTTGCAGTGATCAAAGTCGAGTGGCAAGGCAGAAGCCAGAATGATCAGCAATGGGTGGGATGGAGCATATGACCTTGGTGCCTTTGATGTTTGACCAAGGTCTAAGTACTCCACTGTACCTGTTTCAGCTGCCTTCATGGTGGTTGGAACAAATTGTTCTCATCCACCCAGGTCACCAGGAGTGGGTGGGGAGGGGGAGTCTTTACATGTTTGAGGTGGACATCTCCCTAACTAAGTGACAGCTTTGAGGCCTGTGGTTGGTTACCTTCAACCTAATTTAATCCATCTAATGAGACTGGACTGGTGGTGGCCTACAACGTCTTGGAACCACATGTGGGAACTGGGTAACAGGAGGACACCAAATGTGGATCCGTAGCCCTGGAAAGAGCTAGGCAAGCCCTCACACCAGAGGTGCTAGTCCTCGTTGAATACCTTATACATCCCTAGACATTTACTGGCTCTATGGGCAAGTCCCTTAACCTTTCTCACTCTGTTTCTCATCCATAAAATGAGTGGGTTAGATTCAAAGACCTCTAACATCCTTTCCAGCTCTAAGCCCAAGATCTTCTCTTCTCAGCAACCCGATTGTCCTCATATTTTCCCTTCCCTCCAACTATCATCTTCTTAGCCTTTAAATATGATGGTGGGGAAGTGAAAGAGGAGTGAAGAAAACATGGGCCATTATGATCTTAAATCAACTATCTCAGGGCTTTTGAAAGCTACATTCCCCATTTCATCTCTGACAAGTTCCTCTTGTCTTCCTGAAGAGGGCCAGTTACAATCCCTTTTAACTGAGATGGTATAGGAAGCTCTTCTTTTCTTCCTCAGGGAAGGAAAAGAAAAAAGATTAATATATGGATGAGCCAGTACCATGCCTTGATCCGTTAGTAGACCTCTACCCAGAGGGATGGCTTCACCATCTGAACTACATTGATTTTCTTGAGATTATGACCATCCAATAATAGTTATGAAATGCCCTCTAGTATCTGGAGAACAGAGGTCAAGAGATGCTGTTTTCTACCCTTATCTTTTAATGACTATATTTTTATGAGTCACTTCATGTTCTTGGATCAGACAAAATAGATGTATATATTTATTTCTTTTTGGAATTTGTTCCTGTTATAAGATTTTATTGCATTTTGAGGGGGGGAACTCATTACATGGGCAATAAACACACAGGTTTGATAGTCTGTTGGTAACTGGTACTGGGGATGGTGGTGGTGGGAGGAAGAATGGGGGAGGAGAGAAAAGACTGTGTAAGAAATATTGACCTGTAAGGGCCTTAGGGATCCAGCCTGGAAAACTCTGCACTGCTTGGAACATCTGCTTTCTGTGCCATTGTCATTAGGTGAGAAATACACCATGAATACACTGTTTTACAAAACTTAATAAGAAATAAACACTGCTGTCCCCCTAAAACACACACACACACACATACACACATGCACACTCACACACACATGCTGGAAATATAATAACAAACTCCAGAGAAAAAGAGAATTGGGAAAAAGACATTACCCTTCTAGAAGCAACATGTTAAGAGGAAAACAGTTATGTGATTGCATTATGCCTCATCACTTCTGACTTTTTAAAGAAGCTGGACGTGTTTGTGTTTTTCTCTGTCTAAAATATGATTTTACATCCTTAAAGAGGGTTCAATTTATGCCTGTTTTCATTCAAGTAAACTCAATTTAATTAAAAAATATTTGATATATGCCTACTGTCTATACTTTACTGTGCTTGATGCTAGTGATAGACAGAAAGACAATTACTCCTGCCTCCAGGGAGCTTTTAATCTTCTAGGGCAGACATTCTTAACCAGAGGTCTATTGTTTTAAATATATATTTTATAACTGTATTTCAGTAAGATAGGCTTCTTTGCAATAATTTTATTTTATGAATTTATAAACATTATTCTGAGAGATCTAAAGGCTTCACTAGACTACTGAATGAGACCATGATACAGAAAAGGTTAAGCACCCATGAACTGGAGGAAATACAACATTGCACATAAAAATAAATATGAGATAGTTTAAGGAGAGAAAGAACTAAGGGGATTAGGGAAGGCTTTGTGAAAGATATAGTGCTTGAGCAGAGCTTTGAAAGAGCATAAGGATTCTGAGAGACAGAAATAAGGAGGGAATGGATTGTCAGTGGGGAGAGACCACTGCAATTGCAGATACAAGTGTTGGATTATGGAGTTTGGGGAACAGTTCATAAGCAGGAGTCGGTAAATTATGACTTCAGTGCCAAATCCTACTGCTTCATTTTGTTCGTCCCCAAGAGCTAGGAAACATTTTTGAATAAAGTCATATTGTATTTAAAAATATAAAATCATTCTCAGGTGTACCAAAACAGACTAAGGACTGGATTTGCCTCTCTGCTTGCAGTTTGCTGACCCCTGATCTAATTACAGCTATATTGCTGGAATGTAGCATATATGGGAGGGCAATTAGAGGAGATAACACTTGAAGGGTAGGCTAGAGCCAGATGTGGAAAGATCTTATTCATCACAGGAAAGGATTACAGGTGCTCTGAACAGGCTATACTGAAACTCATGGGGCCAAGGGAATTGGTAGATTTTGTTGTTCAGTCACGTCCAATTCTTCATGACCCTGTGTACCATAGCATGCCAATTTTGTCCATGGGGTTTTCTTGGCAAAGATAATGGAGCGGTTTGCCATTTCCTTCTCCAGCTCATTTTACAGATGAGGAAACCGAGGCTAATAGAATGAATTGACTTGCCCAGGGTTGCCCAGCAGATAAGTGGCTAAGGCCAGATTTGAACTAATGAAGATGAGTCTTCCTGCATCCAGGCCTGGCATTCGGTTCGCTGTGCCACCTACCTGACCTTTTCTATGCTTTGTTATTGTTTAGTCTTTTCAGTTATGTTTGACTCTTCATGATCCCATTTGGGGTTTTCTTGGCAAAGTTACTAGAATGTCTTATCATTTCCTTCTCCAACTCATTTTATGGAAGGGGAAACTGAAGTCAACAAGGTTAAGTGATTTTCCCAGAATTATACAACTAATGTCAGAGGCCACATTGGAACTCAGGAAACTGAGTCTCCTTGGGGTCTGCTACTTCCCTGCCCTCTTTTATGCTCTTGTCAAGTAAATCTCCTGTTGCCAACTACAGAATGATTCACAGATGCTTCACTAACTCTTCCCAACACTTTCCTTTATGGTGTACTGGGACCCAGCCTTTTTAACTAACTCCACTTTCCATCCTCAGATTCACTTTGGTTTGAACTCCACTGAATATGATACCTCAGCACTGTGTATCCCATTTTGACCTCATCTACTCCTTTCCATCTTCCTATTGGATATTGTCTTCCCTCATTAGATTGTAATTTCCTTGAGGGCAGTGACTGTCTTTTTTTCTTATTTGTATCACCAGTGCTTAGGCACAGTGCCTAGAACAGATTAGTTACTTAATAAATGTTTATTGAATTATCATCCCAATATTGAATCTGAACTCACATGATACCAGTCTAAATCAGTCGGTCCCCTCTAACAGGCAGAAAGAAAATGAATTCTGCCTTGTTTTTTTTTTCTTTTTTTTTTTAACATTTATTAATAATCATTTTTAACATGGTTACATGTTTCATGCTCCTACTTTCCCCTTCACCCCCCGCACTCCCCCCACCCACGGCCGACGCACTTTTCCACTGGTTTTGTCATGTGTCCTTGATCAAGACCAGTTTCCCAATTGTTGGTAGTTGCATTGGTGTGGTAGTTTTGAGTCCACACCCTCAATCATGACCGCCCCGACCCATGCGTTCAAGCAGTTGCTTTTCTTATATGTTTCCTCTCCTGGAGTCCTTCCTCTGAATGTGGGTAACATTCTTTACCATAAATCCCTCAGAATTGTCCTGGGTCATTGCATTGCTGCTGGTACAGAAGCCCATTACATTCAATTTTACCACAGTATATCAGTCTCTGTGTACAATGTTCTTTTGGCTCTGCTCCTTTCACTCTGCATCAGTTCCCAAAGGTCTCTCCAGTTCGCCTGGAACTTCTCCAGTTTATTATTCCTTTTAGCACAATAGTATTCCATCACCCGCATATACCACAGTTTGTTCAGCCATTCCCCAATTGAAGGACATACCCTCCTTTTCCAGTTTTTTGCCACCACAAAAAGCGCAGCTATAAATATTTTTGTACATGTCTGTTTATCTATGATCTCTTTGGGGTACAAACCCAACAATGGTGTGGCTGGATCAAAGGGCAGGCATTCTTTTATAGCCCTTTGAGCATGATTCCAAATTGCCAGCCAGAATGGCTGGATCATTTCACAACTCCACCAGCAATGCATTAATGTCCCAATTTTGCCACATCCCCTCCAACATTCATTACTCTCCCCTTCTTTCATTTTAGCCAATCTGCTCTGCCTTGTTTTTATTGTTTACTTTTTGACACATTGAGTTTGAGATGCGACATCCACTTTGAAATTTCCAATATGTTTTTGATGATGTGAGACTAGAGACCATGAAAGAGACTAAGACTAGATTTTGGTATCTGGAAGCCATTTGCTTTCAGATCATAATTAAACCTGTAGATGCTACTGAGATCATAAAGAGAGAAAGAACATAGTGGGCATCTGGGTGGCTCTGTGAATTGAGAGTCAGGCCCAGAAATTGGAGGTCCTGGGTTCATATCTGGCTTCAAACACTTCCTAGTTGTGTGACCCTGAGTAAGTCACTTAGCCCCCATTGCCCAGCCCTTACCACTCTTCCTTAGAACCAATACACAGTATTTATTGTAAGGTAGAAGGTAAGGTTTTTAAAAAAATTAAATTAAATTAAATTAAAAAGAAAAAAGAACATAGATAGCAGAGTAGAAATGGTGGGATATGGATATTGAACCAAAAAGGGAAACTGAGAAGTAATGGTCAGAAAGCATCAAAGCTATAGTAGTTACATGCACACATACATTTACATACATATGCACACATAAACCATAGAGGAGAGAGTATCCAGAAACAGAAGGTGGTCAGCAATGTCAGATGCTACAAAGATATCTAGAAGGGTAAGAGATACTAGCACCATCATATTTGACAATGAAGAGAGATCACTGTAACTTTGGAGAGAGCAGATTGCTAAGAGTTAAGAAGTGAGAGGAGACAGAGTGAAAGCAACAAGTATAGACAAATAATATTATTTTTTATTAGAAACTGGAGTAAAGAAGGAGAGAATGGAGGATGTTGTCAAGGAGCCTTGAAATGTAAGCTTGTGGTGGATGATCTCCATTTTTTCAGTAATGTAAAACAAGAGGTCATTAGTTGAAAAGGTAGAAGGAAGTGGTGGTGTGGCAGCCTTGAGGAGGGAAGAGGTTTAGAATAGCCATTGTGGGGAGTGAAGTGGAGAATAAATTAGGGAGGAGTAAAAGTGAAGACTTGGGAAGTGAACAGCTGTTTGAGAAGTTGGTGTCTGAGAAAAAAGATTTCTATTTCTGGACCATGGTTTTAAATATAAAAACAGGATAGGGATGGAATGCACTTAATAAGGGATGGTGAAATCTATTTTCTGAGAGCATTGCAAATCTAATCAAAGGCTTTAAAATGAAAAGGAAGGGAGAGGGAGAAGTTCTACCTTTGTGCAAACTACATATAGCAGAGAGTTGTCACAATGTTATAATAGCAATAGAGATTCCCACAATTTCACAGCCAAGATAATCCATGAAAGGATCCAAAATAAAATTTGTGGCCTCAGATATCTAAAAACAAATGTGCAAAAATGAGTTTTATGCAAGATGCACTCAATATTCTCATGCAAGAAGGCAAATTTGAATTTATAAAGTTATAATTGAAAGTTGGTGGAATGAAACTCATGACCACATGTGGTAAGAGTTTGGACATTATTGGGTGGGGTGGCCAGACTTGACTCCCACTTTAAAGCAAAAAATGTCATGGTTTGACCACTGATACAACTGCTGCCAACTTGGAAAGTACTCCATAAGGTACTTTTCTTTAGTTCTTGAATTTTATATGCTAAATGGCTTGAACTACAAAAGACTTATGCTGGGAGTAGGAAGGGCTGTCAGTTAAAATTTTTTATTTTTATTTTTTTCCTGGACTTCAACTATCTATAGGCTCTTCCTTGAATGGATAGAATAAGCAGTTATCTGGCAGAAACAGAAGTGATATTGTCATTGAAGTATGCTTTTCATTGTTGTTGTGATTTTTCAGTCATGTCTGACTCTGGGGTTTTCTTGGCAAAGACATTAGAGGCATTTATCATTTCCTTCTCCAGCTCAGTTTACAGATGAGGAAACTGAGGCAAAGGGAGTTAAGTGACTTGACCAAGGACACACAGCTAGTAAGTATCTGAGGCCCTTAAAGTATGATAAAGACCACCTAAACAGAAGAAGGAAATAGATTTTCAGGAAACAGAGTACAAACATAGAACATATAGTTAATATAGTAGTTACAAAAACCCTTTAATTATCTTAAATCTGCTTTAAGACTTTCTGTTTCCATTTCTGTCTTTGTCTTTATCTTTTTTCTTCTCTCTCTCTTTCTCTCTGAATAAGGGCAGCTAAAATGAGTTCATCCTTCAAATGTTAGAAGAAACAATGAGAAGAGATGCTATTTTGGGCCTGATTAATACCAACAAGGGAAGTAGGGAAGTGGCGAACCTTGGAGAAGTGTGAACATTCCATCTTAGAACATGGTATTGAAAAAAGAAGAGGGAAAACTGGACATAGGAATATACTCTAGGCTTAAGAACAACATTATTTCAAAAGGTCCAGAGAAAAAATAACTAATTTTATAGGAAAAAATTAAGTTGGTAAGAGACAATTTGATGGTTTGAAGTCAGATAGTAAGAGCAGGAGGCAGGATTTGAAACCAAATATTCTGATTACAAATCTAGTATACTTTCTACGAAAACATGTTCCCCTTTTGATGAAAAAATGGGCAGTTGTCTAAAGATACTAAGGAAGCTGCATAAGGAACTCATTAACCAACTTAGAAGTTGGTCACATATAAAAGACAGAAGTAAGAGTAAGTAACTGAATATATTTAAAAAACATGGCATAGTCTTATAAGAGTAGTAGCTGAAGTACAAAAGTCAGAATAAGAGGAGAAAAGTTGAGGAAAAACGAAAGATCAAAAAGTTTTACAAGTGTTTTTTGTAATAACTGGGAAAAATGGCATATCAAAGATGGGGTAGGACTGCTGCTTGGAGTGAATGATGGAAAATAGACAGAATATAGCTCTTATTTTTTTATTTTATTTATTTTTTATTTTTTTTAAACCCTTGTACTTCGGTGTATTGTCTCATAGGTGGAAGATTGGTAAGGGTGGGCAATGGGGGTCAAGTGACTTGCCCAGGGTCACACAGCTGGGAAGTGGCTGAGGCCAGGTTTGAACCTAGGACCTCCTGTCTCTAGGCCTGACTCTCACTCCACTGAGCTACCCAGCTGCCCAATATAGCTCTTATTTTACATTTATTTTCTCTGCTGGTAAGCTGGATTTTGGTTACTGGCAAAATTCTGGAATAAACTGTTAAAGAGATAGTGAATGTGCAGAAAAAGAAGTGGTGATTACAAAGAACCAAATAACTTCATCAAGAAGTGGTCATGCCATTCAAATATCATTTCCTTTTTGGACAGGTTATTAGATTGATAGATCAAGGAAATGTTGATATAATTTATTTCTATTTTAAGGCAAGCCCTTACAAAGTCTTTCATACTTTTCTTTTAGACAAGGAAAAGAGATATAATAGCCAATTGTACAGGTATGTGAATTTAGAATGAGTTAAATGGCAGGATCCAAAGAGGCAGAGATAAATGGTTCAATATCAAATTGGAAAGTTATAGCAACCACTCTTTTCTTAACTACTCTGAAAAAATACTCATTACCTCACACTTGGACCATTTGGTTGGTCTCCCTACCTCAATATTCTTTTCACATTCCAGTCTATTCTCTATTTGCCTATCAGATTGATCTTTCTAAAGTACATGTCTAACCCTGCCATCCCATCCTCCCCGATTCAATAAATTCTATTGGCTCCTGATGACCTCTAGGATCAAATATAAAAACCTGTTTGGCTTTTAAAGCTCTACATAACCTTCCACCTTCTGACCTTTATAGTCTTCTTATAATTAACTCCCAAGATGCTCACTTCCTGACTTTGGGCATTTTCACTGACAGTCCTCCATGCCTGGAATGCTTTCCTACCTAATTTCTACCTCCTGATCCCCTGGCTCTCTTAAGGTTCAACTAAAGTTCCAGCTCCTGCAAGCAGTATTAACCCATCTTCTTTTATCTTAGTGCCTTCCCATGAAATTAATTCCATTTTTTGGGTATATATCTTATCTTATTTGTACATAGTTGCTTGCATGTTGTCCCACATTAGATACTAGAAACTGCTCTTTATTTCCCCCTCCTTTTCTCATCTATATTCCCATTACTTACCTCAATGGTGCCTTGCCCATTTCTTATTTAGTCATGTTTGACTCTTCAGGACCCAGTGGACTTGCCCATGGAGTTTTCTTGGTGAAGATATTTAGAATGGTTTACCATTTCCTTCTCCACTGTGACCCCATATTTACAGATGAGGAACTGAAGTAAATGGAGATAAGTGACTTGCCCAGAGTCACATAGTAAAGTGTCTGAGGCCAGATTTGAATTCAGATCTTCCTGACTTCAGACCCAGTGCTCTAATTGCCCTTATATGCCTTATGTGCCTATAACAATATATACTTAAAATATTTATTGCCTTGATTTGTCTTGATTGTCCCAGGAAGCTATGCATGGTCTTGGTACTTTTCACATTTTTATCAATGTCTTGGATAATAACACAGAATGGCATTTTTATCCAATAACAGAAAGCTAGGAAAGATGGCTAAAACTTGTAACGACAGAATCAGGATTGAAATTCATCTATCTCCACAGGCTAGAATATTGCATCAAATCAGATAAGATGAAAATTTATACTTGCACTTCAGTAAAAACAAAACAATGCCACCCTCCATCTCAACTCAAAAAGTATAAGATGGGAAATATATGCTTAGGTCCTTCTGAAAAGATCTGGTGCCTCGAGTGAAAACTAAAGGATATGAATAGTAATATGAAAGGCAAAAACCTAACAAGTTCTTGGGCTGCATTAAAAGAAACATGATGACCAGAATTAGGAATATATTGGTCTCATTGTTAACTTTGCTCTTATTAGAATACATCTGGAGTATTTATCTATTGGGTTCAATTCTTGGTACCATATTTTTAAATAGAGAGGTAGAAGAAATAAACAGTTATTAAGTACCTACTATGTGCTAGGGACCATGCTAAGAGCTTTACAAGTATTATCTTATTGATCCTTACCACAACCCTGGGACACAGTGCTATTATTATCACCATTTTAGAATGGAGGACTAAGGCAAATAGAGGTTAATAACTTTCCCAGGGTCACACAGCTAGCAAGTATCTGAAACAAAATTTGAATCCATCTTCTGAATTCAGTACACTATCTATTGTATCATCTAGCTGCTAGTTTCCTCAGTTTTCTTATCTGAAAAATGGGGATAGCATTAGCACCTACATCTTGGAGTTGCTGTGAGGATCAAACGAGGTAATATTTGCCAAGTATTCAATATATTGCCTGGCATGTAGTAGATTACCAATAATTTGGGGTGGCTACAGGGTATCCTGAGGAGAGCAACCAAGATGTCACAGGGCATGAGTATCAAGAGAATCCACTAAAAAGAATGAAGGATATTTAGTTTGGAGAAGAGATAATTTAGGTGCGTCATGAGAGCTTTCTGCAAATATTAGAAGTGGAAGTGGGAATGGATTAGTTCTGTTTAAGTCCCAGAGGGCAGAATTCAGGTAAAATGGTTAGAAGTTACAGAGAGGCAGATTTAGGTTTGATATAAACAAAACTTCCTAATGATTTTAGCTAATGGACTAGGTTCCCTTAGGAGGTAGGGGATTTCTCTTCACCTAGGATCTCTAAACAAAGGCTAGAAGGTGACTTGTGGGGGATACTGATGTGTTCAGGGATGAGTTTGGTCAGATGGGCTTCTCAGGTTCCTTCCAACTCTGATATTCTGAAATTTGGTGGAGAGGCTGAAGGTGTAATGAAAATCACATTTCTTAGTCAGGTGTTCTTCAGACTTGGCATAGCCATTTACTAGGTGGGTTACTTTGGTAAAGTCATTTAATCTCTGGGCCTCAGTTTCTTTTCTTTCTTTCCTCCCTTCCTCCCTTCCTCCCTCCCTTCCTCCCTCCCTTCCTCCCTCCCTTCCTCCCTCCCTTCCTCCCTCCCTTCCTC